>NW_015150694.1:740371-743705 GCF_000732505.1 Cyprinodon variegatus
ACTTTATTCTCATAATGTAACGACTTTATTCTCATAATGTAACGACTTTATTCTCGAAATAGAAAAAAAAATCTCTAGCCTGGCCCTAGTACTCTGTCGTAAACTGAAAAAGATGTTAGAAAGATTTTTTTAGACCCATTCTGTAAGTACCAGATAACCTTTTTATCTAGTCTTTAATTAAATCAAACCATGACACTAGGTGATTAGATGTTAACAGAAAAAACTGAGGATGAGTGTCTTTGACGCTATTGTACTTATGCCTGATTGCAGTAAATGAAAAGGCAGTGGTGGTGAAAGAGCCAAAAGAGCTGCAGTAGCAGCAGCAGAGCTCGCTGCCAATGCAGTGAGAGATGGTGTCCAGCAGACTGCGATGAAGAAAGATGCGGGTCTGAGTGTGAGGCACATTACTCTCAGCGAGCAGAGCAGAAAGAACTGCCTCTGAGCATCTTGGCAGAAATCTCTTTGCCCATTACATTTCCTACATCCTCTTCAGCATTTTACAGCAAATAGCACTGGGCCTCTTGATGATCTATGGGCTGCATTTCCAAAATAAGTCCAAGATTCTAAGCATTCACAGATGTTGGTGAACTTTTTTGTGGATGATGATGGTCATGATAAAAACATAACCAGAAATATGATGCACAGAGCTTTGGCTTCCTGTGCTTTTTGTTAATTCAACCCATGAGACAAAGAATTATATGAGCTTGTTCTGGAAGATTTTGTACCAGAAACATAATTGCAAATGTTACATTAATCACTCAACGTCCACCCTTCGAGAATGAGCATGAATGTTAATAGCCAATTATGTAAATACGTTGTATTAAGGTGATGAGATTTGACTACATGAACATTTGCATTATCCTGCAAGACTTTCTGACATTAGATGGGACAGACAGACAGACAGACAGACAGACAGACAGACAGACAGACAGACAGACGGACGGACGACTCCTCTGAGCCTGTAGGGTCCTCTTTCTTTTTGTAGCTCATCGTCTAAAAATGGCTTGTGAATTGTAGAGAGTCAGTGTTGTATTTTAGGCTCACGGCAAAACAGATTGATGTTAAATTATTGACAAAAGTCACTTGTGTTTGCTTCCTAGTGAAGGGCGCCTGCCATTCTGTTTGCCAATGTGATTTTTGGATGTGTCTCTCTTAGCTTTGTCTGGCAAAATCTTTCTGCATGAGATATTCAGGTGACCCTGAAATGGAGATTTATAGACTGTTATTTCTTCCAGGTTATAAAAGTTGGGCCCTTAGGCCACAGGAAGAGGATCATTGCATCTCTAGCAGAGAGGCCCTACGAAGAAGCTCCCTCTAAATCCCGTCGGCTTTCCCCAATCATGGTAAGATTTATTATGAGGTTTACATGCTAGACACTTAATGTACACTCTTTGTCATCATATTGGTGTTGACTTTGTGGAAAGTTACTATTTGCTTCCAGTGCAAACACATGATTAGAAGGAAATGTAATGACAATGTAAAATTTTTATTATTAAATATATTTCTAAAGGGGGCTGCTCAATGGGGCATTGGGTAGCACTGCTGCCTTGCAGCAAGATGGTTTCAGGTTCGATTCCCAGCCTGGGGTCTTTCTGCATAGAGTTTGCATGTTCTCCCTGAGCATGCTTGGGTTTTCTCCAGGTACTCCGGTTTCCTCCCACAGTCCAAAAATATGACTGTTAGGTTAATTGGCTTCTCTAAATTCTCCTTAGGTGTGAGTGTGTGTGTGTGAATGGTTGTTTGTCCTGTTTGTCTCTGTGTTGCCCTGTGATAGACTTGTGACCTGTCCAGGGTGCACCCTGCCTGCTGCCCGTAGACAGCTGGAGATAGGTACCAGCACCCCTCGCAAGCCCGCTTGGGATAAAGCTTGTCAAAAAATGGATGGATATTTCTGAAAGAGCTTAATGTACATACAATTATCAGACACCCACCAAAAACAAGAAAAAAATTAGCCCAGATAAATTCATGCACATTGTTTTTTTTGTACTGTGTGAACTATTTAGATAAATGTTTTGCATGGATTGATTAGTTGCAGCTGCAACTAACGATTATTTTGCAAATAATTTACTCAATTAGTCAATTATTTTTTCAATAATCCAGCTGTCAATTAATCAATAAATAAATAAATAATCGGATCGCCAAAGGCTCTTTAAAGACTTTTTATGAAATCAAGCCAGGTGAAACAAACTTTTCCACTTATGGAGTTCTAGAAAGAGCATATTGATAGACAAAAAAAAGTTTTTTTCTTAAATGCCAAGCGTTTTACTTTTTTTTTTTTGAGAATCAGAATCAGGCATACTTTAATAATAATAAAAGGCATGTTTTAGTCTCTATACTTCAGTTTACGATTAAATTAGTTGACAGTTATTTCAATAATAGATTAATCCCGATCCATCCATAGTTTCATGGTCCTCGTCGTTACACTCTGCCTTCAGTTTTTCCCCATAGACTTTCAGTTAGGTTCAAGTTTGATGATTACTCAAACAGCTTTATTTTAGCATATACAGATTTATCTCTGTTTAAGAAACTATTTTACCACTGACTTAAAATATTTTAAATTAGCCAACTTTAGTATTACTCATGGCAAACTGGTCTAAATATGGGGTCCTCAACATGAAAGAATCATATTCTCCATTAATAGCTCTCCATGCGACGCTTGGTTATGGTGACACTATTTTTGCTGTTTCCGTGACAACTACCAACTGAGTCATTAAAGTCCAAGATAAAAGACTGGAGGGATAAGACAGTAACAGTATGAGCCAGGTTATATAGAAAAACAAACGTTGATCAGAGAGAGAAAAGCTTGTTAAAAAGACGTTGCTTTGCAGCGCATTGAAATGGTTGTTCAAGAATAAAGAAACATGAGGAACATTGTCTTCAGTTTCATTTGTGTGCATCTCAAATCTGAATTTCATCCAAAAAATTTTTTTTTTTTTTATTATTTCAATTCTAGAAGGAAATTTGATCTGGACTTGCTTCAAAATGAAGAACCTTATTAACCTTTGTCCTGTAGGAGATTTTAAAAGGAATCAAGCCTTTTCTTTTCTTGGTCCAGGTTAGACTTTTTTTTCAGGTCAAAATGAAGCAGCTTATCACAATGGATGACAGTTTTTGTTGACGTCAGGGATATGTAACTGTCGCCTACAGTCCACCTACCCCTTAGCTCCTGATCGCTCTTTGCTCCAAAAGCCTCTTAAGGCTTTGATTTTCCATATTTTTCATCTTGCATTGGCATCTTTAATCTACTATATTTTCACCTTCCCCTCATTATTCCATTTATATGCCTGGATACAGAAAACGGGTACCTTTTTTAGCCCTGCCCTTTTATCGCTTT
>NW_015150694.1:744562-794666 GCF_000732505.1 Cyprinodon variegatus
AAATATATCACCATGCATGTTAAGATAAAGTAAATTAAACTTTTTGAATTGTGTTACTAAAATAAATAGTATAAACTTTTTAATGAAACTGTTAACTACTTAGATGTACGCGCTGTCATTTATTATACTGTATAATTAGAACTACGGTTGTTCTCAAAGTCGGAATCTACTTTTTAGTGGTAATTTCCAAAGTTACTGTTAGCTTAAGACCATTAAGAATTGAAAGGTCACTATTGCTGTAACAGACAAACTAGGAGCCACTGATTGGCTGAGGTTTGGTCGTTTCATTTCTGATGATGATTAAAATACCTTTTGTTGCTTTATTTATTTTTTTTTTTGCAGTTTTATTTAATCAATGTTACAAAAATAAGTTTTTGAATTTTCGGCTTCAGTCATATTAAGATAAGATCCCATTTTTCATCTGCTAGATCAGAGTTTTCAAGCGCTACAAATCGTTCTTTGGTTTACTTGATTATCAGCCAATGAGCTTTTGGCCTTTTTTTTTTTTTGTCATATTCTTTTGTTTAATGCCCCAATGCAAAAAGTACTGGCTCCACTGGTAAATTTAGCCCAGAACCACCACTGCATATTTATATTTTAAAACATTACCTTAATTTCATTTATGGCTCCCACACACATCAAGACTGCAACTTTGGAGTGGGACCCAGTGCTTAGGGCATTGAGCTTGGATCCTAGAGGTTCTGAGTTCAAGCCCCACTCCCACAGACTAACACAATGGCTCCTTGAAGCAACACCCTTAATCCCACACTGCTCGCTGGGCACCGCACAATGGCAGCCCACTGCTCCCCAAAGGGATTGGTTCAATGCAGAGACTTCATTTCGATGTTCTGTACTAGTGACAGTGTAATGGCAATTGAAAAAAAAAACCTGAAAAAAAGTTGAAATTATTCTTCCATTCTACAGCAAAAAAATCGTCCTGTTTTTTGGATTGGTACAGTAGATATCCGTAATTTGTGTTGATATATCTTAAATAACTATAGATTTAAGCAGCATTATATGGTGAATGGTTTTCCTAATCAGAGCATACCCTTTTTGATTTCAGGAAAATATTCTTTAATTACAGATGCATTTTGACAGCATTGGCTTCAGAATAGTAAAACAGTGAGGTCTGATTCTCAGGAAGTTTATATTGAGCTAAAATTAACAAAAAATTGTCTATTGGCAGAAGTAGAGTTGAAGAGAGGCCAGTGCTGTCAAACTGTTAATATGTTTTGTGTTTCTCTTACAGTTTCATGACCTCCTATCCCAGACCACCTCACCCCTCAGTCAGCTTGACCCCTACACAAGTCGCTCCATGGACATGCTCCTCCCCTTGACCGAATCGGACAGAAGGCGAAGAGCACTTGACCAAGACTGTAGCATTTCCCTGCGTTCCTATAATGAGAGGCCGCGTTCTGTTGTAAGTTCTTCACTTCTTTCACTTATTTCGGTTAAAGAATCCACCCACCACAGCTTATTATGAGAGAATCAATAGTTTAAAAATTGAGGAGGATTCAGCACATTTGGTTTCCTCCCAGAGGCAGAACTGTTATGTTCATCCGCAGTTTAATACAGCCTTATAATTAGTGGGCAGATTTTAATTCCATCCAGTCTTGCTCTAAAAAAGAAATGCCTCTTTGTCCATTTAGTCACAATTATTAAATGCATTTTCTATTAAAACCTTTTTTATCTGGTAGGATAAAAAATAAAAATATTAAATAACACTGCAGTGTTCTGTGGCTATAAAGTCTGCAACTCCTTGCAGATATTAATGATATATCTTCAAGATCAGCAGGCTAAGCTCAGTCAATGGTCCCTGAAGGTTGAAATATTTGGATGGATTTATTCCAGTTTCTTCAGGTGAGAACACAGAAATACCCCCGAAAGCAGGGATAAAAAAAAAAAAAGTTGAAGCTCAAATGTTTGCTAGATTTTGGTCAAATTCTCTGCAAAAAAATGCTAAAAATAGGAATGACCCATTCATTTTGCATTTATGCAAGAATTCTGTTCTTGCATTTGCATATAATCATTCATTTTTCATAAAAACAACTTTGCTGAAAATTAAAATATGCCTCTCAAATTATAACCCTGCCCTACAGCTGTGTTTCATCTCACAAAGCTCAGATCATCCTCCCTGAGCGTCTTGGATTATTTTGCAAGGGATTGAGCTAAAAATATCCTTGTGATCAAATTTGAGCATTTGCTAAAGGTCAAGCTGCGACACAAACAGTCAAGTTGCAATCCTGGTCTCTGCCTCACTGAGGCCAAGAAAGAAAAAGACACAGGAACATCCCCAAAACAAAATAAGGAATATGTTGCACTGCTAAGTGAGAATGACATCTTCAATCCATAGATTTTTGATAGAGCGTGTAGTATTATAATAAGTACATGTGATTTATGAAAGAGCTCAGCACATCCTGCACTGACCTAAAGGCTGAAAATGCATGAATATTTATGAGCTTGCTGGAATATATATATAAAAAAAAGAGCCTTACTATAAAATGCTGACCAGACAGACTTCAGAGGCTTTTACTTTAATATGCAGCAGTTAGAGGTCTTTTGACTCGGCAGCTTAACAGACACATATTAGTATCTGAAGTCAAAAAGTATTTTTCTTTGAATCTTTTACCCAAAGTTTAGGTAAAATCCCTTTCTTAGCTGTTTAAGGTAGGATGCAGAGATATGAAACAGGGCTGTGACACTGCATTTCTGCAGGAGCGACACAGTGAACGCCAAAAAGAGTCTCGTTTAAACTTCCGGCCCCAGAGCCAGTCTGCCACGTACGCCACCGTGTCTGCCTGGCATCACCAGCCTGAGAAGCTCATCCTGGACTCCTGCAGGTACGAGGCAACAGTAAGTATCCTTTTCTGTCTTCAGCGGACCAGGTAAAAAGAGATCATCTGTTATGGTCTCTTTCTATTCTTTGATCTTTCATTAACATTGATGATAATGCATTTAAAATGTGTCTTTTTTTTCCTCAGTATTTAGGATCATTGATAATCAGGGATTTACGAGGGATTGAATCCACACAAGATGCCTGTGCAAAAATAAGGGTAAGTTTGAAAGATTTTTTTTTTTCTTTTTTGATCATTACTCAAACAGCTTTATATATTCTTTTTTTATTATGAGCCAAATGCATGATTCTGTTCCAAGGTTTAGACACTCTAATAATGGGGATAGTATTAAATGTTTAGATATTATTAATTTTTAGTTGACATATAATGCAATGGACAGCTTGAATTTCTTTTAACAATAGGACAGGGTGCACAGTTTTGAACTTTATACTAGATTTTAATGAATTCACATAAAGTTAAAATCATTTGCACAGGCTCAAAGCATACTCCCCCAGTAGCCTTTAGACGGTTGGACCACATGCTTCTGTTGAATTAACAAATTTCTGGATTAATGTTAGTTAATTATTGGCCCTGAATTTGGCAGCATATGCATCACATACATAAGGTGTTATTTATAACACCTTAAATCATTTGGGTTGTATTCAGAGCTTTGAAAAACCATGCCTGAAACATCAACTTATCCCTAAAGGCACCATCTCTGGTGTTGGCTAGTGATGGATGTTCTAATGGGGCACCTAACAGAGTTCACGTTTTAACCATTTAGTTGTTTGCAATTGAAGTCAAACTGAATAGTAATACAGTAGCCTACAGTTTTACAACTATTTTGTGCAATGCACAAGCATTACGCTCGGTTCTCTTGCCCCTCAGTATGGTTTTACTCTCACAAAGCTTGACATGTTGGCAACACCTTTGTGGTTGGGATGCAACATGTTGACTGATTTAGAAATATGGATGGTTATATATACGTATCTTTGAGAAAAATTTGGTAAAGTCAACATTCATGGTCATAATAACAGCAAGTAAACTACTTTTGTACTTAACAAAATAAGTAATTGATTAATCCCAGTAAAAGAACAACAATCCCCAAATGAAAGGGTATCAATAAAAAAGATGTGCTTTGGAAAGTCCCACTGCTCTTATTTTAGTAACTGTTTATTTTTCGAAACAGAACCATGATTTCAATCTCATTTATTCTAGAAATCGAAGGATTCCAAAAAGGGCCCAGTTGTCATACTGTCCATCACCTACAGAGGTGTGAAGTTCATTGATGCTGCCTCAAAGGTACCATCCTCTGTGCTTATTAAACAGTCAACACTAACCCTGCTATCACTAGATAGAGACTGATTTCTTTTTACATTTCCTGTCAGACTATAGTTGCAGAGCATGAAATCAGAAACATCTCGTGTGCCGCCCAGGACCCGGATGACCTCTGTACGTTTGCTTACATCACCAAGGATTCAAAGAGTGGACACCACTTCTGTCATGTTTTCAGTACTGTTGAAGTCGTAAGTATTCTGCACTTTAAGAAAAACAAAGAAACATGTAAACCTGGGAGGATATTCTCAAGACAGGATTTCTACAAAAAATAAATAATTTAATTAATGAGTAGATAAAAAGGGAATTTAGTTTGTTTGTCAGCAGCTGCCTGCATTTAAACCTAACAAGCTTCTCATTCATTTTATTTATATTTATTATTTCTATTTTTCTTCCTCTGTCTGCTCATCAACTGGCTTGATTGGAGTCCAAACTTTTATTTTTGCATTCTCTTACTTGTTGTATGAATTTAGATTTTGAATGGTATATATTAGTAACCACTGTAAGCAGGCTGTGAAATCACTTTTCATCATTTTTTTAATCAGTAAGGAAATCTCTTAAAGCTTTTAACTTCTAGATTTTGTACAAAAACTTATTCGATACATTAGTGAGATAAGCAGGTTATTCAGGTTAAAGGCTTCTGTATTTCGGGAATTTTGCATGTGTTGGCATTAAGATTGATAAAAGAAAAGCATGTTTGTCATGTTGAAAAAAAGAGGCCAAATAATGTAGGCCTATACGTTCTTGCCTTTATACATAGACAAAGTTTTAGTCAACATTCAAACTTTTAAGCAACCTTCATAAAATGTCCTCCAGACATTTAAAAAGCCCTCGAATGTTTCAACATGTTGCTACGCCATAAACAAATCCTAAAATATTTTGTTGGAATTTTATTTAACAGACCAACATAAAGTAGAAATCTTAAAAAATATATATTTTTCTGAATTCTTTAATAATAAAAACCTAACGCATAACTTTGGCATTTATATTCACTTCTTGTTCCTCGCTCCTAATGAAAGCGTATAGCAAGCTGTTAGGTTAAAAAAGTAGGTTCGTAAAAGAGGAACTGAGTCTACACAGAAGAGGGATTTTTAACAACTTCTGCAGAAGGAGAGAGTTACATTCAGCTCACCACTCTCTGACTGACTTCCTCTGCAGAGACTTTTTATTAGCAGATCATAACACATTGGGTGGGATACAAAATAGAGCGTTCTTCTGACAAGGCAATTGATCAGGTCATAGGACAAAATGCTCCTCTGATTGAATCACAGCACAGAGTGGTCTTCTGATAACTGTGATTAGCCTTGCACAAACATCAGCAATTTTCTACCACCGTTGCATGACAGTTTGCAGTAAACAGAGTGAAGCATCTCATTTTTCCAATGTTTCATATGTACACACATTAACTTTATAATCATCATTGAATAAACCTAACACAAGCAATTACATCCAGACTCTAATAATAGTAACAAAAAAATAATAATAGCTATGGAAAAATGTTTTCAATCCTGGCATACATCCATATTGGAGTATATTCTGTCTGTACATTTTTCGTTAAAAAAAAATCCTGTCCTAAACTTTGATTCAGGCATGCCACACTTTTTAGATCATTTTTTTTTAGAAAATGTCTACAACCGTTGATCATTTCTAATCAGCTGAATAGTTATGCATTAATTTCTGCTTCCTTGTAAGTTTTATATTTAACATAAAATAACTTAATTTCAATATTTTTGTAAATGCTCTACTAAGACAGGCCACTGAGACAAAGCTTTACCATTTCGTTGTCTTAACCTTTTCCCCTGTTATGCTGCTTTTCTTTTACGCAACCTAGATCCAAACCTATGAGATTATCTTAACACTGGGGCAGGCATTCGAGGTGGCTTATCAGATGGCAGTGCAGTCCAGGGCGAGACAGTATGTGCCTCCAACATCTATGGGCTCAGAGTTCATCGAAACCAAAACCAGCCGCCCAGTGTCTCAGTCGTGGAACAGCATGAGAAGATCAGCGGTGAGTATATAAAAAGAAGAAGGCACCTGGCTTTTATTAGGAGTTTTGTTTTATTTTGAAATAATTTCTATAAGGAGAAGGAACAGGCAGAAATATGCAGCTAAAGAGAAGGACCAGGCAGAAATATGCAGCTGTGGAGTCAGTAATTCAGAAAATATACACAGACCTTATGACCGATTTTTTTCCCCTTCCCTACTCAATTCCCAACAGGCCACCTACAAAGGAAGATTTGCTGTGTGTGGGAAAAAAAAGTGATGAGTCATTACTTTTCCACCAGCTTCTTCTCACATACCCCACAGCACTGAAAGTCACTCCTGATCAGTGGAGATTTTCAATTGGTGCATATACGGGGGGGGGTAAAAAGTGATGAATGAAAGCTTTATTTGTTGCTTACAGTCAGATGAAATATTCGCTGCCGTTTCTAAGTGCTCATTCCCCCGGTGGGCGGACACGCCCGCAAGTTCTCACCTCTGATTAAGTGGGCTGCGAAAATGTTTACCAACCCCCCGGGGGGTGTATTGACATATTGACCTTTCAGCAGGCATGTAATAGACATTCAGCAATCACTGTCACCTGATACCGCAGGACCAACTGCTTATGCAGAAACACAAATCATTTTGTTTTACCACCTGCCTCTCACTATAAAATATGGAGTATATGCACACATCTGCATAATGAGGCTGGCTCAGTGTTTAGCTTTTAGATGAGACGGGGACTGATTCCTGTCATCTGTGATTACATTTAATGGTTCGTGTTGCTGCAGAATGTTGTTGGTTTGAACAGCTTTTATACATCATCTCCAAAGAGCCTGCTAAGCCCAAACCCACACATTTCCAGTTGTTACAACCTAAATGGTTTTAGTGTTTACATGTCTCATTAACAGCTATATATTGGATGACATGGTGGTGTGGCCGGAACAAACACAATTTTATCAGCTGTATTACCCAAATATGGCTGCATCCCTGTACATTTGAGTATTATTTTAAAAAGCTCATTTATCACAAGATTTCCTCTTCATCACAACTTCTATTTTCTCCAAAAGAATGAGTGATCAATGTCCTGAAAAAATTTATCTAAAAATAGGTAAAAATGTACTGAAATGAAAACCTGTTTTGCTGGTCAGTAAAATGATCTGCCAATAAAATTAGTATTTTGCCCTTAAACAGGATTATAAGATAGTATGCACTTGAAATAAGATAAATATGTTGTTTTCTTTTTACTTTAATTGTCTTATCTTCTTGACATATTGTCCCACCTGCTAAAAACGGGGGAGAATACATTTATTTCAAGAAATTAAATTTTCAAAAATGTTGGCTTGCAGCTAATAAAACTTCTAACCTCAGTTTCTCAGAAAATTATATTACATAAGTCAGCCAATAAAAAAAAAAAGTCCACCTAATGAAAATGAAGTCCACATACTGTCAGTATTTACACTAAGTAGTTGCAGGTCTCATCACTCCGTCATGGCATGGAGGCAACCAGTCTGTTCATTCCTGAGGAGTTAATGAAGCCCAGGTTGTTTTAATGGAAGCCTTTATCCTCTCTGCATTGTTGGGTCTCTAGTCTCTAATCTTCCTCTTGACAGCAAACTCGCTCAGCATAAATCCCATAGATAACTCTCCTGATCCCGTAAGGCGATACCATGGTAATTAACCCTCTGATTAGCATCTTGTCTATGCAGACAAAGTTTTTTTTATGATTTTTTTTTCTAATTGTATCAGTATTTCGGTAATATGGTGAGACACCGGCACCTGCTTGAGAACGAAATCTCATTAAGCTTTTTAACGAGGATGCATGAACTGCTCTAAATCCTCCAGCTAGAAGGCTGTGCTGATTTCAGATGCGGTAAATCACAGCGGACAAACCACAGCAGATGACTCGGCCCAATAAATCATCGCTGACTATGCAAATTTTTAAATATATCCAACATTTTGGCTGTGCTGCTTTTTGCACAATGTTTTTTTTTTGTTTCCACTCAACTTTCCATAAAATGCTTGAATAGAGCCAACTTCACTTGTAATTACTTTTAGTATCTGATTGCCTTAATGCAGCCTATCCCTGAACATCTGCTGGACAACTGCCATAACATCAAACTTTTGAAAAATAATTTCTAACTAGTCTTTTGTAATAAACTAGTTTTTTGGGAAACAGTTTTTTTTTTTATAAGCTGCAACCCAAATTTCATCAAATTAAATTTTTTTTGGTTTAATTGGTCAGTAGTAAGACCATTCAAAGTGCCGTACATGAATAGAACTTAAGTAGAAGTAAATTACATAAAGAATATTATATTGCAGTAGCATTTTAAAGTGGGTGAAGAAACAGTTGGATTAAAATTTGATGTTTAACGATGCTTCAATTAGCAGTTTGAATTTAATAATCAGGCAATTAAACAAGAGGTTTGGAATTAAAAGGTTTCAGCACCTTCATATATATAAATAAAAGTGATACAAAACCTAAATGAATATTATAAAACAATTTGAATATATTAAACTCTGTGCAGTAGATCTATGAAGTTTTTCTTTTGATCTGAATTACATTAATAGTTCAGTTTTTTGGGATAGTCTGATATGTACCTGAGGTTACCAAAACACACCCCTCTGCCCTGAACTGTTTGAAACCGTGAAGCCAGTCCTAAGTATGTAGTTTGACAGCAGCCTGCATGGCTTCGCAGAAAAAACTAAGCCTAAAGCAAACTGTCCGCCCCCACATAAGCAGCTGATCCATGTGGTGAACCCACATCTAATTCCAGCATTTCAGAGATGATATGGGAAAATCTGACACCCCACTCTTGCTCTTTGTTTTAAAGTAATTAGGAAAGACTTTTATGGTAATGGATCATTAGTAAGTGTCAGCCAAATTCAAAGCTCCTTCGAGTTTCTCTGACAGATGCATAAATGAAGAAAATATGCAGGAATAAACCGAAACTGTGGCTAAAAATTCACAGACGCAAAAAAAAACATTAAGATGCTAGAATTTGAACTGAGATGGATAAATGCCAAAGAATAAATTAAATGGATTCAATAACGACTGTGCCAAACAATAAAATGCTGGAGACACAAAACAACCACACATTGGATTTGTAGTATAATCTGAGGTAACTTCTTTTTTTTTTGGTCTGTGGTCATCTTACACTTCCGTAGGATGAGTAAAGGATGTTTCACATGCCTTTACTCTCTGTTTCATAATCCCTCCATATTTGTCAGGCATGCAAAAGAGCTGATGCCCCTGACAAAACAAATGAAGATGATGTTTAATTAATCACATTCTGCTCCACCCTCACCACTGCCACGTGCACCTCACGTCAGCATGTGTAGAAATCCAAAGCTCCCATGAGCCGCCGTCCTCAGCTGATGCTAACTGGGATTGGACGGTTGATACTCAGAGCCAAAAATCCCTGATTGGAAACTTGTTTTTTTTTTTTTTAGAAATGGTTTAAATATTCTGCTGCCGGGTTTCTTCACTGTCCATGAAATGCTCTGTCCCTCCTCTCCTGCCTTCTTTATTATAACATGTCTTTGTTCTTGTCTTCTTGGTCCTCCTGCTTCCCAGGGCGCCCCTCTGCTCGAATGCCGCTGCTGTCACTGTCACACGTGTACTACCCACCGTCCTTCCTTCCTCCCGTTGCACTCTGTTAGCCCTGGAATCCAGGTCCTTCTCTTTCCTTTTTTCAGCCCACAGTCACCATACATCTGCTTACAAACAAACTTCCCTTTTCTCAGTTTATTATATTATTTTTGGGGGGATTCTGCCTTGCACTTTGACTATTTGCTTTTGTGGTTCTTAATATTTTTTTGATCTCATTATCCTCCTCATCCCTTTACTTTCCCGATCTCTCATCTCCATCCTACATATAAGAGCTGAAGTGAAGTAAGCGTAGGTTTTGTGGGAAGAGTCATTTGACTTAGTCTCTAAAAATGACGGCATGGTTGTTTCAGATAGATGGTTGTAAAAGGACAGTTTTTTTAAGGCTATTTTAAAGTAATTTTATCAGCATAAAATCTAAAGAAATAGGCATCCGGAAAGAGCCGGCGGTGCCTCTAAACTAGTTATCAGTTTTATTCCTTAGCACCCAGAGAGTCATGTGTTTGGTTTGCTGCTGTTGCTCACAGAAGCTGAGTTTTCTCTGTCAAATGTCATCCATTCTCTGTGGATTGAGCCCTCAGTGTCTGTGATTCTAACCTGATCACTGGACTGACTGTACCTCTAATCCATATATACGTGTGTGTGAGCTGAGGACTCGCCAGTGTGGCGCAAATGGCCTCCACTGCCACACGTCTCACACCTCCTCCTCTCGTCCCTCCTCCCTCCCCATCCCCCCCTCCGGCAGATTGACCCCCTGGAGATGGACGCCGACATGCAGTCGCTGGGCAGCACCACCTGGCTCTGTGACCAGCGAGACTCCAACAGGCGTCCCGTCAGCACCAAGTATGAGACCACCATATTCTGAGGCAGGAACTTCCCCCCTCCCTCCCCCACACAGCTGCCCCCTCCTCACTGCACCTCCCTTGTACTTTTCGCCTCTACCCTTGCATCCGGTTCTCTGCTCATCTCTTTCTCTCACACACACTCAGAGAGATATATATACAAGTGAGCCCGTGCCTTCTCACTGTGATGGTATAGCATCCCTCAGGGCTGCCTCTTCCTGCACCTTCCTTTGCCCTGCCCAGCAACCCACGCCGACCTCCTACATGCCATGACAAACACTCCTGCGGCTCTCCTGAGCTCTCCCAACATCCCCGGCAGCCTCCCTCGCCTGTTGCTGCTGCAGCCAATGGCGGAGCCTTGGAACGGATGATCCTGGACTGATCTCATTTTACAGTGGCCCTGCTCTCTCTCGACCAAACTGCCTCTTCCTCCTCATCCTCCTCTTCCTGACAACTTGCATCTGCCTCCAAATCCCCGATAGCTCCCAAAGGTTGCATCTTTATTCTTCTTCTTCCTCTTTCAAGACATTCTTTTTGTTTGGTTTTCCTTCGGTTTTCTCCACAGGCTAAACAAGTATGTTCATTTTTGATTTGTTCAGACTTGACTTCACAGCAAGTTCAAGTATTTTTAGAGATGTTGTGTAAGGTTAAACTGGTCTGTGGGTTTAACTCTTAAATGAACAGTTTGACATTTTAAGAAATAAAAAAATTTCTTGCAGAGATTTGAGAACATTAATAATCTTTAATATTTTTTAGCAGATGCCGCAAATCTAAATTTACTTGGTTTAAAACATGACTCATACAGTTTCTGTCATTTGTGCAAAGCTAGTCACTGCAGGGGGCAAAGTCTAAGTTTGTAGTTACCCTGCGTTTAAAAAATTCAGCACAGCTCCTGCTGTTATTTCTCAGATCTGGATCAGCAATAATCCCTGCAGCTGCCACAGAACTAGAGGACAACAGATAACACAGGCAGAAAAAGTAAGAAAATAATGTTTACAATAGAGTGGAAACAGATTTTGTGCACATTTTGTGCATAAGTTTTTTGCACATTAAAAAATATTTAAAACAAATCCAGAAATTATCTGAGTAAGTTTTCTAATGTTGATATAAATTGTTTAGCTAAAAAAAGCTACTGAAACCTCTTGTGGAGTGAAATATACTTTTATGTCACATTATAGCTATTACAGGGTAATAAGAAGTTATAGATAACCAAGTTTTGTGATGACAAATATCACATGAATAGCACTTTTATGACTAATTAGTACTTTATTACTATCATTTCTTATCAAATCATTAATATTCTTTGCATAATGTTGCTCTGTTCCTTTAAGACCCCCATAGATAAAGCTTCAGATCAGTAGTAAAAGCATTTTATGTTCACATTTTCAAGTATATTTTTGGCTTTTGGTTTATTAATTAATTTGTTTTGTTTCAAGAAAGTTACAAGTTATTTTTTTTTCCTTTCTCCATCTGTAGCCTGTCCTGTCTTACCAGGCATCTACCACTGTGAGGCACTATGAGGAGGCTGCTTTGCTAGCATGGGACACAAGATGGACAAATACATATAAATATAGTGAAAGAAAAACAGCAACATGCAGCAAACAACCTGTATTTTTTTACTCATTTGTACAGTACTCATAGTAAGACCACAAATGGATTGGTCACAAATCGATCACTGATGTCTGAACTCAAAGCTGACTGAGAACTGAAACCTTCCTACACGATGTTGCGATATCTATAATCGACTAAAACTCCCAAGTAATCCCCTATCCTGCCAAACTCCAGCACCCAACAGCTGCACGCCTCCAACCAGTTTTTAAAAGAGGGGAAGGAGAAAAAAAAAAACATTTTTGGCTTTTCTGCTGTATTTAATTGTGACTGGCTGGGAAGATGTTACATAGATGATGGTACAGGTTTGTTGAGATGAGTCTGGCCTTGTACTGCCCAGTGCCTGTTAGCATTAATGGTAGCGCTGAGAGCCTGCAAAATCTTCTTCATTTAAAAAAAGCAAAACTAAAAGCACTGTGTTTGAAAAAAAAAGCACTATCCCTTTTAAAACTTTGTTTTCCTAAAGTGCAAGTGGAGTATTAGTGCATTTTGTGATACTTTTTTAAAGATGGGAAGTAACTGAAAATATCTCAATAAGAGGTAAAAGAATGAAAAGAGAAAGAAAAAAAACGTAAATATTGACAATAGTCCCATGTTTCACTTATTTTTGTATTCAACACATGAAGATTTCTTTTAAGAGACTGCTCTGATGTTTTTAAGTGAGGTTGTGTTAAAAAGGAAGAAGGAGTTGATCTCTTAAATCAGTAAACAAATCTTTTGGTGTCTTCATTTAAAAATCCAAACGAGCTTCTCCTGAAGAGTGAAGCTAATCAGAGTTCCCATTGCTGGATGATGCTGAGGACAGAGTGTCAGTGTATCGCTCAGACCTGGGGACAATTAAGAGACAACGATTAATCTAACGGTCAAATTGTTCGGTTTGTGGGATGAAGCCAAATGGGTGAAATATGTTACAGGTCTTCAAGCCAAAAATGTTCCTTTCCTCATAATCAAAGTTTTCTATTTTTGAAACCCTATTGATGTTAAATAAAAACTCCCCCATTACTTTGGTTACATCCTCCTTTCATCGTATAAAGACACTTATTGGATCAATGAATAAAATAATAAAACATTTGTGGTGTTAAACTGAAGGTGGGACAAATAAAATAAACCCTAAAATGGCTTGAGACATTAGCACGATGTAAAGGAGCTCTGCGCTCCTTCCCTGCAGCTACTTTTTAAACGCAGGCGAAACTAACTTGTTTTTTTTAAATATAATGATTACTGCACTAAATTAATTGACATGTTATGGTTTTAACATTGTCTTATTTTTGGGGGGAAATTAAGCAGCGACTGTGTCTTTTTTTGCAAAAATGTAAAAACTTATATATTTTTTATTCATTTGTTTAAGAAGCCTAAATATTAATCTGTTTAAGTAAATATAAACAATTATATGAAAAGAGATAAGGAAAAAAATGGGCTCAAATTCTGGATCTTTATATCGTTATTAAATGAACTACACATTAATACACTTATTATGTATAAATAAAACATACATCCAGAACTTCTCATCCTTATTTATTAATTTTTTAAGCCCTTAAATTTAGAGAATATAGGCTCATTTGCAACTGTTTTTTACTCCAATACAACAACTGAAAGGGTTGAAATAGGCTTATAAAATTGTGTTTCCACATACAGTAACTACCAGTAAAAAAGTAATGCAGTGTATTAATATATAAAATAGTGTATGCCAAAAACATCTACAGTTTTTATTTCAACAGTCTCCCAACATGAGCATTTCTTTTTAGCATTTTAAAATTTTTCAAAAGCCTTTGCATAAACTGATTTAAATTAAGTCTTTTTTAAAATACTAGATTTCTCTTTGGCTTCGGCCCTTTTAGCTTCAGCCTCCAGGACTAACTCATCAGATTTTTCTCTTAATGAAGACACCAAAACAATAATGTGCTGCAGGTAAGATATGAAACTCTTATAACCTTCTAACATAGCTCCACTTAAAACAAAATTGTGAGCCGTCTCTTTAACATGAGTGTAACATGAGCCCCCTGCACAGTTTGGTGCACAGTTCCCTTTATAGCATAGCTTATTATACATGTATATTAAATAGTTGGGTTTTTATTTACCACCACTTCTAAATTTGAAACAGATCACTTAAAGTTTGTCACATCACCTGAGAGAGCCAAATCTCGTCCTGTTTTGGTGTCCGGTTCATGCGGTAGATCTGTAAAGCTGAAACCATGATTATTCAGACAAAGTATTTTCCTCCTGCACTGTGATTAAAAAAAATATGCTGATTGTGAAATTGAGATATTGGGTTCTTAATCCCCGCCCCCACCGCGTGCACTGCCAGCCGTGTGTCCTGTATGCTTTGTTTCTGTCTGTCCACGTGGATTTGGACTGCTGCATCACTGGCCGCTGTCCTTGTTTCTCTGTGTGCCGCAGGAGAAGTGAGGGACTGAGCTCCTCTCCAAAGACAGTGTGTCTGGAGACTCTTTAGATGTAGCTGCTGTGTGTGCGGAGCCGTGGTTATGTCATTGCCACTTTGTTCCGACTTTTATCTGTTAGCTTCCACTGATGATGCATGTTTGGCAGTGTCTTTGTGTTTTGTCCCCTCTGATGCACTTGGCCTGAGCAGTCTCTGTGTGTACTGTACTGTAGCAGCGTCTCGTCTCTCGCTCTTTCATCTGCCATATGCCTTTTATGTTCCCTCTCTCAGTTTACATCCTAATTCATACCCATCCATCCGTTTCCACCGTTCTCACAATTTCTGTCACACTCGTCCCCCCCATACCACCTCCACCACCACCATTTTGTATGTCACCAAGACAACCTGCTCTCGTATGGCTGCACACTATTAAGAAAAAAAAAAAAAAAAAGCATTACACTTTAATGAAGAGCAGCTATTTAAAGCAAGTTTTTGGTAGCATGATGTGGCTGTGCATGTACCGGTCCTCTTTTTTAACATTCGTATTCTCCCTGTGTAGCTCACCCCAACGTTCAAGTTTCCGGACACCAAGCTGTGAGTTGAAGGGGAGCAGCCGATGCGAGTGTGTTTGCGAGGGTTGAATTAGTGCACAAAGCAGAGGGAAAACGATAAAAAAAGAGGGAGAAAGGGCCAAGCGGCGTTATTCTGACATTTATATCTCACTCTGTACACCTTCTGCTCCTGCACTGCCCCCAAGATGAATCCCTAACTCACAGCCAAAAGGTAACTTGTGGTCACACATCACTGGCTAAACAGGAGCTGTATATCAATCCTGTTTGGAGAGAGGTCAGACAGTATGGTCAGGTCTAATTCCTGGCCTCCATCTAACTGATCTTGTCCTGTAGGTACTGTTATGTTTAGAGCTCTGTAGCCCGTTAGTATTACTATTAATGAGAATTTCTACTGATTAAGGTGAAGAAGATGAATGGGATTTGATAATGAGTGACAAAATGTAGAGAAAAAAAATAAACTGTTCCAGCATACAATGCTTTGCCCATATTTGTGGTCAGAGTATAGCTTGTTGTTGAAAATGTGATACTGTTTCGAATTTCAAAGCAATATTATATTCATGATATTAAATAATACAAAGACTAAAGAAACCCTCTCAAGTCGGTTGTCAGCATTGATTTTCTTTACATGGCTGAGCAGTTAAAAACAGACACATTACACCAGCTGTTCAAAATCAAAAGTGACATTACAAGATGGTAATTATTGTACAATTGTGCTTTCATTGTTTTCCCTGCTGAACAAGATTAGTGGGTGGTGCAACTTCTAATCTAAACAAACGATTAGCCCCGTTTGTGCCTCTCATGTACTTTATTATTTTCAAGTTGCGGAACTGAGTTCCTGCGGATCTTTGAAAAGAGAAAAAAAAAGGAAAGGAAAGCGAAGATTAGTATTGCTGTGTTTCTCTTGTTGGCATTCAAAGAGCAGTTAAAATGCAACAAGCACGAACAAAGCATTTACGTGTAAAGCTGTTGTTTTAAGGGCTCACAGAAAATGAATTTAATGAGAAAACTTCACATTATAAACTACCTTTATACAGTTTTGTTTTGCTTTTTCCATGTGCTCTGTTAAGATGTAAAAAAAATGTACACTTATTTATATCTAACCTCTGTAACAACTTAAATGAAGTTTTAGCTCACGAAACGAGTCTAAAATCGTGGAGCAGCAGAAGGAACACTTTCCTTTAAGGATCATGGAGGCTGCTTCAAACAACACGTTGTGTTTTAAAAAGATATAAAGATATATTCGATGCTTTCTGAACATTTAGCTTGCTACTACGCACAGCTCTGCTACTTTCCACCCATCCCACTGCAACAGTAGAAATTCACTCCAAATTTGAGAATTGAAAATGCTAATGCATGTTGCATCTTTCCAATTTAAACTCCTTAAAAAAAACAAGAAAAGAAACAAAAAGATTAGTTGTAATAACTTAAATATTTAAAGTGCCAAAATGTAAAAAAGGTGTCTAAATCATGAGAGTTTGATGCCAAACAGTAAAATAAAGAAATAGGCTAAACAGTAAGAAACTGTTTTTTTTTTTTACTTTCCTAAGTGTAACACTGAGTCATGATGTTGCATACAGTAAATTATCAATTTAAGCTTTATTATGTTGTTAATTTATTAAGTTTGTGCTATTGATTTATTTATTTTTTTAATAGAAAAACCCAACAACCACAAGGTCTTGACATTAGGAGTTGGCTTATATTGTTAAATATACAAGGACATAATTGCTGGTACCCCTTTTTTAACAAAAGCAAAAAACCCCAATGGTCACTATAGGAGGCTATGAGACCATCTCAAAGCAGTGTGGTGTTTCTGTCACTACAGTTGCACATATTAATAAAAAATTTAAGATGTAGTCTACCTCCATGGAAGTGGCCACAGGAAGAAGTTATGACAAAGAGACAAATAATATAATTGGCAACGAAAGAAACTAGTAAAACGTCCAAAGAAATTAATGGTGAACTTCAAGTTCAACTTTGTTTGAGCCAAATATGAATATAAAAAATTGAATATAAATCATGAAAAATCCAGACTGGAATTTGCCAAACTATACATTGACAGGCCACAGACCCTCTGGGAGAAGGTCACATGATATCAGATGATAACAGATGAGATCAAATCTAACTTTCTGCCAAGGCACATCGGGTCTGTGTTCACATATGTTCACAAAGATGGCACTCTGGCACTGGGTGTCTTGAATATTTGCAGGGTGCAATAGAATCTCCAGAATATCAAGGAGTTTTAGAGAGAATGTGCTGCCCATTGTCAGAAAGCATGGTCTCAGTTGCACGTCACGGGTCTTCAACAGGATAATGACCCAAAGCACACAGCTAAAAATGGGATTATTCTGAAGAGACCTTCTATGAGCCCAACTTAAATCCAATTGGGCATCTTTGAAAGGAGCTGAAACATGTCATCCAGAAAAGGTAGCCTTCAAAAGACAACTGTAGAAGTTTACTCACGAGGAGTGGGGCAAAATACCTGCTGAGAGGAGCAGAAGTTAACTGGCATTTACAGGAAGCATTTGATTACAAAATATGAAGTTAAGGGTACCATTTTTGTCCAGCCCTGTTTCATTAGTTTTTTCTGGTTGTCTTGCTAACCGTACTATTGAAGAATAGACATAAAGCATAGTCGGACTGTCATTTTCATTGAATTTTTTATTAGTACTTTTGTCAGATTCAAATTATTTCTTTGGCCATTGTGTTTTTGTTTAGTTTTTTTTTGTTTTTTTTAGTTTATTAAATGAGGGGTACCAGCAATTTTGTGTGTGTCTATCCACATTCGTACATACATAGATATTAAAACTGATTTTAATAACCTTTATAAAGTAGTCTCAAAGGCTTTAGAAAACTAGTTTCAAGGATGATTTAATTATTATGAATTATGATAATAAGGTTTCCTTTGAATTTCAGTGCAGCATCTTCTCTTCATCTTCTCAGCATCTGCAGGTTCACTTTGGCTGGTGTTGAAACTCTATTACTTATATTACACAGCAAATCTCCCAAAATAACTTTAGCCGAGGAAAACCATAACAAAATATTGCAGGAATTCAACTTAAACGGCCCAACAAATAGTAATGGATGAAGAAAATGATATGAGTTGTCACAAGTGACTAATCACCCAATCAAAGGTTGAATTGTGAGAACTACATCACATTAGACAGCCAATCATAAAGGCTGGCCTCTGCATGCTCTATTAATGTACCAGAGATCTCTCAGTTCTAAACAATCTATTTCTATAGTCCGTATAACTGCCTCAGTACTGAGAGTTTTATTGTCATTTGATGCTAGAATTATAAACATAACAATTTTCATTTTATTATTATATTAAAGTACTTTTCTATTAAATAAAATCAGACTTAAACAATCTTTGATTTTTCTCATGTGAGAAGAGTCTGTTTAAATAAACCATTAATTAACCATAAGGACATGAAATCCCGAAACTTTGAGGACTGTCTCACTAACGGTGGAAATAAGAGTTTTGTACGACGAAATATGACCATTGTGTTAAAGTCACATGGGAAAGAGAGCTCCTGCAGACAAAGCATAACCAAAGGTGTTTGCAAAGGGAGCAAATCTATCATACATTTAGATCAAACTAAGCTAAAATCAACCACTTTGCCAGATTTACATACCGTATGTAGCGTGTGTTTTTGGAGTCCCGCTGTAGCAGCTATTAGCTATTTAACATGGTTAAATTGACACTTCAGCATCTAAACCAGTTCTGCAAAGAGATGAGCCTTCAGACCCTAAGGGTCTGAAATCAATAAAAACTGAAGCTAAATAAAATATTTCCGTCAAGTTCAGAAATCTGGTAAAAAAAACTGTATTTTGGTGGATTTGAGAGTGTGAGTTATTTTTTAAACTAAAAAGCAATAAAGGCGTATTTTAACATACTGCTTAGTGCGTTCATCACCTTAATCGCTGCCCACAGCTCTTATTCTGAAAGGTTGCTGTGCTAGCAAACAGACAATAAGCTTTTCCAAAAAGAAAATAGCATAAAAAAATACTTATCAAACAGATTCAAAAAACTATTAGTACTTTAATTAAAAATAAAATAGATAATATGCGTTTATGATCACCTTTTTCACTCAGCTCATTACTTTTAAATGCAATGTTTCTCTCATAATATTTGTGTGGGAGAGTTCTGTAATTTTATTTATCTGTTCTGTAATGTTATCAGTTTGAATCGCTGTGAAAAAACAAAACACAACAACTTTTTTGTTCCCCAAAAAAACCCTGTTTAGTAACACATTTCCCCTCTAACAGTATATATCTTGTTTACAATCAAAGGTGCAAAAGACGAAGAATAAAAAGAAATAAATGAAAAACTGTGTAATGCCTTTGGTAATTTATGTGTAAACACTCAACATCAGAAAACAAGGTAAAGCTTAGCATAAAGAATATTTCAGCATACATTTCAGTGCTTATGTTTTAACCTTTTGGTCTGTTGCTATTTATTTTTGCTACATATCCTTCCTTAATGTTTTGTAAAAACAGATTTGTTGGAATTCAGTTTCTGCCTTATGCTTTTACTTCTACTTTAGTCCTCCTGACCTTTGAGAAAATATTTTGTTTCTTCAAACTGTACATGTGAATAAACAACAGAGACTTAAACTGCATAGTTTCATGTTCTGACCACAGATTTTTAGCTCAAACACCATATTTACAATCCAAAATTTGGATAAAAACATCCCAGCTTATGATCATGACATTCTGTGTTTTCCGGTTCAGTCCTTTGTCAGCGTGAGTCTTCCCCAGTTTCACTCTCTCCTGATGGTAGCAGCAGCTTCCTAAGGATGGGTGCGTAGAACGGACCAAAGACTGTTCGGTTGAAGTGAACAATTTGCCCAAAGGCCGTCCCCAACTCTGCTAGCTCAGGACTCAACAGCCCGAGGGGGAAATGCAGCTCTGGACGCCTTTTACCCGAGCCGCCTTGCAGCATGGCCAGGAGGGAGCCCTGAACTCTCTCTCCTGCGTTGGGTTGAAAAACAGAAGGAGGAAGGTCAGAACGGTGAGGCCATCATCAAAGTTTGAAGGCATGTCAACAGGGAAAAAGTGAAATGAAGTGCTATCTATTTTTTCCCTTTACTTAAATGAAAAAGGTTGTTTGTGAGGCAAACTGTGAATCCCTAAACACAAGCTTTCAACGGCCTTTAACATTAATAATAAATCTAATTTAAAAGCACTTGTTAACCACTGTAGGTTTACAGTGCATCACAAGTTAAACAAAATTTAAATGGGTCAAATGCTCTACAAGTGAACAAGTCATAGAAAAGCTGATCTAGATATGTAAAAAAAAACGGGAAGCAAATCAGTAATTTTATCTTTAATGAATAAAATGGCTAAAAATACTGATGCAGAATAAATGAATAATATTTTAACCTGCGTATATGAAGGTTAATCTCTCCCTGTGCTGCTGCATCAAGTTTGAACTATTTCATGATAAACAGGAACGAGGCTAAACGTCTTCTAGAAAACTTCAAGTCCAGTTGCTTAAATAGAAATTGTCAAGCTTGACCATGACCTAGATGATAGAGAAGCTTCACAGATATGACAGAAAAAATTAAATACTTAAAGGTATAGTGGAGGATTTTCACAAATTTCTGAAAAGACCCACCCTCTCCCTTTAACAAAAAAAATGCACATGCACAACCTTTAACCCGCTCCCGAGAGGGAACGCTTGGTAAACGTGTGCAAAAGCGTGCACAAGTTAATTTCTCCTTGTGCATGCTTTGTTTAAAACTGGGTGTTTGCATCGCTCAAACAAGCTTACTTTCCAAAATATTTGTAATTTCCACTGTCAGACTCACCACTGGTACTGTAAGTGAAAATGGGGACAAGCATGTAGGATGGCCTTACGTAAACATATCTCCAGAATGATTGACAGTTAGGAGGACAACTTATTTTTATGATCCACCCAGAAAAAGAACAACCTCCACTATACCTTTAATATGTTTATTTGATTTTTTTTTTTCAAATATGCTATATTCAAATTCTAACTTCTGACTCGCTAAGTTTCTTTAGTTGTTATTCTAATGATTAAATATATCAAATATCAGTTATATGTTAATTACAAACTGGCCTTTTTTGCCTTTGGTATTATATAATCTGATGTGCAGATGAAATGTAAAAGTTACATAGAAGCAATGTTATTATTGGCTTTAAAAGGGAGTTACAAATTGCTATTGATGCCCAGTTCTGGGAAGAAAAAAAAACAGGAGTAAAAATAGTAGCAAATGGGATTTTGGTATTTTAGAAAGAGATGATAAAAACCTCAGTTTTATCACATTTTAAGTTGAGGAGGTTTGAGGTTCTCTAACATTTAGTTTTGTACAAACAGAAGCAAGAAGGATGAAACGAGTGGGAGTAGAAGTGCATAGCGATGGAAACAGATATTATGTTTTCAGGGAGATTAAGGAGATAAACATATAATTAATCTCTTTGAATTCGTCATCTCCCTTATATGTGTTATGGTGTGTTTATGGGAGATGGAGTCAAAGCCTGCAGTCAGAAAGCAAAAGGCTGATTAATATTTAGGAGGAGATGGTTGGAGTTCTAATGTTTCTGTTCTACAAAGGATGATGTAAACTATCCAGGAATCATTCAAAGAGATCAAATGCTCAAATTTGTTCTTTTTTTTGCTTTAAATTGGTCTATCTTATAATCAGAACATCTGCATTTTCCGCACCACACTTTGATTAAAGAGAAGCAGTGGAAAATAACTACTCTTGGAGTCCTGCCTGACCTATAAGTGTGCGAACCGGGTTGTTATTCTTCCACAGGTCAGATATTTGTCCTCTCAGCAGATCCTGGCTCTCCTGAGGCATCCCCCCTCCTCCCTGGGTGCTCTGAGCTTCTTTCACCTGCTGCAGCACCGCCTCTCCAAGCTCCAATAGGGCCCTCTTGAGGTCGACTTCCCTGGAGCAGCAGAAACAAGAGTTAAACTCTGTACCAGCTCAAATGTATTGGGTTTCGCAGAGAATTATTATGCTTAATGTTTAATTAGGGATTAAAAGCTTCAAATATTTAAAAGTCAGTTATGATTGTAGGATGCGTAAACCTGTTGGTCTGCAGTCATCCAATAATTATGACAAGGTTTCTCTTAAACAGAAAAAATTAGGTTAGCTGGATCTGTTCTGACAACCCAGTCGTCTCCTGTCACCCCCATTGGTGTCCATCTCATACGGTACCTGTTCTCCATGACAGACAGCACATACATCACCCTGTCCTGATCTTACCTGGTGTGACTGCCTTCCAGCAGGGCAGTGATAGTTTGCCTGAGTTTACCTACAAACCCTTGTAGGGAGAAAATTACACCCCGACACTGAGTGCCAGTCAGGAGCAACACTGAAGCCTCCAGGACCAACATCTGGAGCCGCTGGCTCAAAGCGTCCAGGCGGGATCGGTCCATTAGCATGCTCTGCAAAACACAGGCACCTCATTGCCATGAGTAATTTCTCAAAGGGTTTCCTGGTCATGTACTATGACCTCATGAATATATATACTAGTTTCTCACTCTGGTTGGACACAAATATTTTAAGAATATATTATCAAGCCCTGTTAGCTTTATTTCAATTGTTTTTTACACTTTATTTTTGCTCTAATTGTTAGATTACAGAAATCTATTCTATATATTTATTATAACAAATTGAGCATGTATTGCAAATGCATACAGAGAATAAACTAATCTAAATTTATATATTTATGTGCAGGGATGTTAAGACTAAATATTGTCAGACTCTCCTATTCCCAGTTAGGCTTTTTAATAAAAAAAATAAAATAAAAAATAAAAATCCTGTATCTATGACATAAATAAATAAATAAACATAAAATTAGAAGTTACACTGCACAGGTACAATTTACGAAAACAGTTCAAGATTTCCTGTGTGGAAAGTCCTCTTTGGTCTTTCATGAAGGTTACTTCGCAAATGTTGCGTTATTTGATGCTAAATCACAGCTTTTTCTGTGAGTTTTACTTAAAGGTCCCTTTAAATTAAAGCTGGTTGTACAGAAATGTTAGAGCAACCAGAAGAGCCAAATAGGTCAAATAAACTGGTAAAAAAAAAACTCTATAGATTCCCTTTCCAAACTAAACACATGTGCAGCATTACTGATGGTTGATAAGTGACTCCATCTGACAGTGCCGTGATGATACATGTAATTAAAGAGTTTGGAGCTGATGGTCTACATGAGCTGTGATGTCCTGTCACATGTGTTAACGTGCAGCAGGGTGAGGAGGAGCGTATGGAGCTACTGTATATTCCCACCTAATCAATAAAATATAACCCAGTGAAATAAAAGGAGCTGTGAGAGTTAATTTTGCAGGCTGGCACTACCTCTGGATATTTCTGGTCTTGTGGGTCCCAGTGGAGGAGACGCATGTAGGCGCGGTTTAGAATAGCCGTGGCACTAGGAAGAGCAGGCCTGTCAGAACCAGGAGAGTTGCACTGATCTTGGAGCGTCGCTGCCTCCTCGGATGCTGCCGCCTGAAGCCAAGCAGCTGTGTTGTCAAGAGAAGCTGAGAATAAAAAAAAAATGGGGAGATTCTGAAATTAAGTTCCAGTTAAATATTGCTCCAGAAACCGTTGATATTTACAGGATCTTTTTTTTTTTTACAGTGCAAAGATGCAGAATAATCTATGCTTACTTGAAGTTCTAAAAATAGATTGTCTATAAGACATGATGGGAGCTGATATAAATGAACAAAGGCATCAGTCAGCAGAAAGGTACCGAAATCCACTGCATTGCATGTAGAAATATTTTCACTGTAAAGTTGTGGAAAATTAGTGCAAATTCAGTTATAGTGGAAACACCTAAACTTCTCAGAGCAGAGCTGAAGGAATCAAAGGAACTTCTGCCCAGCAGGTTATATATGAGGAAATATCTGGACTAAAGTGAAGCCTTTAAAATGTCCATCTGAAATCTAAAGACCTGTGGCAGAAATGAGAAAAAAAACATTAATTTTTTTTATTATGCTATATAATCCCCAAAAGGTTAGTTCTAATCCAACGTTCATTGCCGATCATGATCTTTTCTGCAACAGGAACCAGAGCTGTTTTTTAAGGAGGATGGAATGATGAATGGTTTCAGGTACCAGTAGGCTCTGACCAGTGTGATCAAAGCTGACTGAGTGAACAAGATAGATGAGGGGAAATTTCATGGCAGAAAGGTTAAGTTTTGAAATGAAAAAGCTAGATGGGGTTTATCTAGAAAATATCTGCGTAACCCGATAGATTGGAAGAAATGATTGCAGGGAAAAGCAGAAAAAGATTAGGCTTCTACCAAAACAGTTGGAGAGCTGCAACCAATCCAAAGTGTTTTTAACTAAGCAATAGCTTTAGGGTGTGCACACACAACCAGGTCATTGTTTTGTTTTGTTCCAAGTTTGACAAATTTGTTTTGTTTTCTGCTGAATTGCAGAAAATTATTATCTAATTATTTGTTGGAAATATTCATTTAATTATTCAGATCTTTTCCTCATACTGTAGATCAAAAAAACCTGGCCATTAGGCAGACGAGGACTTCTGATAGTGACTTTAATATCCCTAGAGAAAAAGTCCTCTACCCACCTGGATGACTACGTAGAGGACTGACACCATACCATATATTTAGAGCAGAATAATAAGACCTGTCTCCTTTATCCTCAGAAGCCAGATGTTTGCAGGTGTTAACGTGTGTTAGCATTTTGATTATGGCCTAATGCTCTTAACAAAACCTACTCGTGTTCTGGAAAGCCAATAAAACAATATAAGTAGAAGCTATTTTAAGAATAAGTAGCTTTAGCTTAACTTTAAATATCTGTGTGAGGATTTAATGTCGGGTTGTTCAATTTCTCACACAGAGCATTAGTAGATAAAACACTGGAGGATGGTGATTTAATGCGACAGAGGTCAGAATCTGTTTAATTGAATACTGAGACATTAAATTACCGTAAATGTTCTTCTCACAAAGTCACCTATGCCATCTGCATATATCTCTGTCATTGCTTAATTAAAACTGAAGAGCGAACCCCCTCCCCTTACCTGGGTGCTTGTCTAAGATCTGCTGAAATTTGGCTCTCTCATACTGCACCGCCTGCTGCAGGAGATGAGGCCTCAGGCTCTGGATGGTGAAGTTAACCATGTCGGTCTTCATCAGCCCCAAAACGCGGAAGATGCCCCTGAAAGAAAAGGATGACACTTTGAATTTTTTACCGTGGCTTCCAAAGGTATTCGTATCTATAGCAGCTTTTCACATTTTGTAGCTTTATAGTGTATTGTTTTGGTATTTTAAAACCACCACTTAGTAGTGTATATTGAGACATCTAAGGAAAATAAATTATACAACCTTTTTAAGAAATAAAATCGAAATGTGTGGAGTGTGTTTGCATTTAGCCCCCCATAGTATGAATTCACTAATGAAAATCTGAAGTAATTGCCTTCAGAAATAACTAGAGCACTGAATGAGTGAAGTAATCTGATTGCAATATGATCTCAGTATAAACAGAGCCGCCCTTATAAATTCAACACACAGTTTATATTATATGGAAATGTCCAGAAGAAAGCAACTATTAAAATGAAGACTTAAAGGTGCAGTGGAGGATGTTCTTTTTCTGGATGCATCATTAAAATAAGTGGTTCTCCTAATTGTCAATCATTCTGCGGATATGTTTCTGTGCATGCACAAGTTTAGGTGTATACGTATGTGTGGTGAGCCACGGTTTCCGACAGTCATAGAATCTCACCTTTCTCACCGCAGTTCTTTGAAAATGGCAGAGGGGCGTAAGAGAAAAAGAGCCCACTAAGTGTATGAGAAGAAGAGAAAGGCCTCAGAAGAGAGAAACAAGATCAGAGTGTTTTTGGGAGATTCTTTCATGCGATGGCACACACTGAAAGCACCGGTCGGGCTTCCCACTGATGCCTCGGTTGTAGAGTTTCTACTCAACTGGTAAAGTTTGGCATGCTAATTAAAAAAATCCAATTCACATCACTGCTAGTAAAATAAGGAGAGATGGGCTCCTGCATCCTCTCAGACGCATTTAATAGGCGTTTCCTCCCAGGAGCGGGTTCAGGGTTATGCAAGTGCAGAGGGCAGATCTTTTTAAAAATTTGCAAAAATCCTCCACTATACCTTTAAGGAAAGATTGCATTTTCATACAGCATGAAGCCCAAAATAGAAGATGCATTAAACAAGTAAAACAACACTGGTCACAGATGAGGATGAGATTTTGCCGTCTGGCCTACATGCAAAAATCTAGGTATGATGACAAACTAGCACTGATCCTAAACCTAAGCTCATCATTGTGGTAAAACCTGTTGGTGGCAGCATCATGCTGTAAGGGGGAGTGTTAGCCTAGTAGTCAAAGCAGTGAGCTTGTGCTCTCAGAAGGTTGAAGGTACCCAGTTTGATCCCCATAGCCTCCACTCTGGGTCCCTGAGCAAAACCCTTAACCCTACCCTGCTCCCTGGGTGCTGCACAATGGCAGCCGACTACTCCCCAAGGGGATGGGTTAAACGCAGAGATAAAATTTCTTAAGTGTGACATCAATAAAGGTCAATTATGGCTAGCGGCTGCCTAGCTAAAGTCCTGCAAACAGGAAGCCGGGTTTGTATCCAAGCTGGGGGCAATGAGCTGCCATTGTGGGTTCGTAGGCAAGACCCATCTCGCTAATGCCTGCTTTGGGGAGTGGTGGCCTAGTGGTTAGGGCATTGTGCTTGAAATCCTGAGGTTTTGAGTTCAAGCCCCACTCCCACAGACTGCTACTCTGGCTTTCTGAGCAAGACCCTTAACTCCCACACTGCTCCCCGGGCGCCGCACAATGGCACTCCACTGCTCCCTAAGGAGATGGGTTAAATAGAGTTGATTTTGTTGCTCTGTACTTGTGACAGTGCAATTATAAAAGAAAAAAAAAAGAAAAAGGAATGCTTCATTAAGCACATCCACGTAGTTGCTCAGTGTAGACGGGATTATAGATGGAGCTAAAAAAAAAAAGGTGGTTAAAAAAACAACAACTATGGGATAAAGTTTCACATTCTAGCAAGACAACAAGCCTAAAGAGAAAAACAACCAGAGCTTTAAATTAATCCGTGACAACCCTTAAAAACTGTTGCTCATCTAGTCTGACTAGTCTTAGTGATTTAAGCTAATCTTGTTCGCCTTCAGATGTGCAAACATACATTGAAATACTTAAAACCTAGAGCTGCAAACAAGGGTTATTCTGAGATATATAAATTCATACTACTCTTTATGGTTTTATTTGAAAAGAAACTTCAGCTCCACACATTATTCTATTATCCTTTACATTTATGGACTGACTTGTTATAATCTATCAAATAAAATCAGTGCTTTTTGTTGGGCTTACTCTAATCACATGCGAAAATGTTTAAGAGATATGAATTGCTGGCTACAAACTTTATTTGTTAACATTGTTAGATTTTTGTGGAGTATTCAAATAAGTTTGATGGATCAGTCTTCTTACCGAAGAAGCTCGACGGGCTCCTTGAGGTCTCGCAGTGCCATGACCTCGGGGTCACGTACTGGAGCACATAAAGAGGCCATGGTGTTGATGACAAATCCAGCCAGCCTGTGGAGATCCAGAGCTCCATGTTGAACCTGCTGCTGGATCAAATCCATGTCCAGCACTTCGTCCAGCTGGGACCTCAACCGGACATGACCGGGCAAAAGCAGCGACTGAAGCATCTGAGAGGAAACAGAAGCTGTGTTGATCTCCTGTTACAGACTATTTTTTTTTTTACATCCATTATAAATCCTCTCCAGGTCTCTGAACAGTATTGAGCTAAAAGTAAGAAGAAATGTGCTGTCACTCCCTGCCTCATGAAAGGCTTTTACACAGATCACTTAATTAGGTTGGGCAAACAGATTTTATCATTTTAATGCTAACGTTATCTGATTTAATCGGGTTCTACAGGTTTGCAGGCTGCTTTTTTTTTCAGGCTGCATTCCTGGAAACCTAAAATAAATTTTTGTTTAGACTGGACTTCTTTTTTCCCCATTTCATTTGAGGGAATTTTTTTAATCTTTTTTCCTTTCATTTGCCTGTATGATCTGGTTGACTTGTCTCTGTAAAGTGCCTTGAGATGACATGTGTTGTGAATTGGCGCTATTTAAATGAAAGGGATAATTGACTTTTTTGTGGAAAGAAGACCTACAGTTTTGACCTCCTGCAGGAGGATAACTGCTTGGCTGTAGTTTGGAGGATCGCTGCTCAGTTGTTCCTGAAGGCTGTCCCAAAATGCCCGGTGAACGACGTCTGTCACTCTGCCCTCCAAGCTAAAACAGAAGCAGTCATTTAATTTAAGTAAACAGTTTGATTTATGAAGCTGTAACCGGTTACATGTCTGTCTTGCCTGTCAGTGGGAGGGCTCCTTGGTTTGATGCAGAAGTCTCCATTCACCACAATCTCATGAGCGAGGCTCAGGTTGGAAACACAGTTTTCCAGCTCCATCAGACAAGATAATGAGGATGTGGGTGGACTCCCTGAACCCACATGCACATCACACACATATATATATAATTAAACTTCTATGGTGGTAATAATTCAATTATTAACAGGGTTGGAACGCATCAGAAGACAGGAGCTGTTGTAGAAAAGCTTCACATACCTGCAGGAGAGTCGAGTTTTTCCAGACTGGGAAGGTCAGCTGGGGAATCATCAGAGGGCACCTCTCTCCGACTGGACATGTCTGCAGTAGCCAACACTTCTTTTCCTTGTTAACTATATATAACACACAAGGTGTTTGCCTTTTATATATATTATATATATATATATATTATATATATATATATATATATATATATATATATATATATATATATATATATTAGGATTGTCACGATACTAAACTCCTCAACTCGATACCGATACTAAGGAAAATATTCGATACTCGATACCATTTTCGATACCACAAGGATAAAAACAAAGACTCCAAAATTCTACAGAAATATTTTCATTAATAAATTAAATACAATAAATAAATACAATAAACAATAAGAACAATATTTTGAGGTTGTATGCTGTGCACAAAATTAAGCAAGCTTGATAAAAAACTTAAAAAATTAAAACTAAGTGTTCCTTCTTTGGCTATGCTTTACACAGATAACAATGACACTAGCCAAACCGGTTAAGAAACAAAAATTATTCTCAGCAGCTGCAATTGGGCTCTTACAAAAAAAAAGTCTGAAACTGAAAAGTGCACAGAATTATTCAATCACACAGTGTTCAGAAAGTGCATTTTCCTCTATTCTGCATATATATACTGTTTTCTCACCCCTCGTGGGGTGGTATGTGTCATCCTCAAGCTCGGGTCCTCTACCAGAGGCCTGGGAGTTTGAGGGTTCTGCGCAGTATCTTATATATCTTATATATATATATATATATATATATATATATATATATATATATATATACACACACACACACCATCTTTAAAGTTCATTTTTTAAAGCTCAATTCTGTTTTTTTATTAAAAAAATGGAATTGGAAAAATTATCTTAAAAGATGGCAAAGCTCAATTTATATAATATTGTAATGTTATACCTTTATTTGCATAAACATGTAGATTTTAACCATTTACCAACTAACATGTATCTCAATTTAAAGATTAATAGTTTTTTTGTATTATCTAGAATGGCCCTCGTCTATTTCTATCTTAAAATGTCCAAAATGTAATAAAGTTACAGAGAATGTACAAACAAAATAAAAGAACACTCCAATATCTCAGCACGGAATTAATTATTAAACGTTTCAGTAATTAACTCACCAGGTGTTGACTTTAAAATGACTTGATAAGTGAAACGTCAGTGAATCTCTCAGGCGTTTAAACGACGATTCCATCACCGTCAAGTTCAAACCTGGACCGTACCATTCCTATTTAAATGGGCGGGGGTGTAAAAAAAATTATATTTGTTTGCGGTTTGACCAGATTTTAACATACATTCGCTGTTCGGTTAAAATATATATATAAAAAGGTTTACTTCGTGCAAATATGTTTATTTGAAAAAGAAATGCCTCAGATACTCGTATTTCATTTTAGTTTGGTCCAATATCAAATCAAAAAGAAGGGCGTGTCTGTCGCGGAACTTCCTGTTGATTCTATTGTAGCCACTCTTTTCTGTTGTTTTTCTTTAAAAACAGTGGAAACAAAACGGAAAGCTGTCGATACTTTTTACAACGCTCCTTTTGTATAACGCAGTTACTTACTAGAAAAACCGGGTTTCCGGCTAAGCCCCAGCCTGAAAAAAGATCGAGAAAAAGTCCCGTCTTTATAGATAGACCTGGTTCAGCCTTGTTTTAATATATTAAACTAGATATTATAATTATTTATATTAATATCATTAATTATATACGCATTTAATTATATATATATATATATTATTTCCAATACTCTTAACAGAATAATTTCATGTCCTTTGTACTTTTTAATGTTTTACATTTGTGATAAGCATATTTTTGAACAAACAAAACAAAAAAAATCCAACCATAACCTCATCTCACCATTTTCTTTCCCCCCATTATTCATAAATTTTATTTTATTAAAAAAAATGTTAATTTCAAGCATGTATTTAGTTTAGTATCAATTAATAAAACGTAGAGAAAAATCCAAAACCCATAAAAATGTATTTTATTCATAAAGAGCAGAGCAAACGAATATCATAGAAGTTCATGTATTTAATAGTTGGTCACATAATTTTTTTAAATGTATTTTTTTAGATGAATTGCTGCATTCATGGCCTGAATTTGATCAGCAAACCATTGTGTAGGGGTGATAAGGAGACCAGGTTGTTTAAATAGCACTTTATACTCAGCAACATCTTAAGGTCAATTTTCATCTTGATCATAATTCCTAGAATTTGTATGGTGGCTAAAAATATGTGAGTTTACTCCCCTGACAAGTACAATCTGGTGGAATGGTTATTTGTATCAGTCATCCGACTTTACGTCATGCTTCATCCCAAGCGGGGTCGTGAGGGTTGCTGGTGCCTATCTAGAGGCGGGGTACACCCTGGACAGGTTACCAGTCCATCGCAGGGCAACAGAGAGAGAGAGAAAAAAAAAACATTCACAAACACTCACGCCTAAGGAGAATATAGAGAAGCCAATTAAGCTAACAGTCATGTTTTTGGACTGTGGGAGGAAGCTGGAGAGAACCAACACATGCATAGAGAAACATGTTAACTCCATGCAGAAAGACCCTGGGCCGGGAATCGAACCTTAAACCTTCTAGCTGCAAAGCAGCAGTGCTACCCTTTGCCCTACTAACCAGCCCGAAATGTGGGACAATTGATGGAATTATCCATAAAGTCCTGACACTTTTTGTGAGACGTTTGCTTTGAGCAAAATTGATAATCTGTAAGAAAAAAGGACTTCAGAGAAGTGGGCTGCAGAAATTATTTAGGCGCCAAATATATAAAGCAAACCAAGACAAAACTCTTCTGCAAATTATTTATAACTGCAAAACATGTAAAACCATTTTCATAAATACAAGCTTTTGACAAAGAATTATCTAAAAAAGTTCATTTTCTATCACACAAAGAAAACGTTTTTTTTTTGTTAAAAAAGACGTGAAATAAAGGAACGCAATGGCATTTTATAAATTTGCATATATCAAAATATTAAAATGGTATTAACAATTTCTTAAAATAAAAATGATAACTTATAGAAAGAACAGTACCAAGCTTTTCCATAAATGAACTGCTTTACATGGACAAACTTGCATTGTTAAACAATTGCACACCACAACATATTGTGCATAAAGATGACCAAAATAAAAAGATAAATCAGGTTTTGTCAAGAGCAGCAAACCATTTTGTTCCTTGTATAAATTAGTGTCTTTGAAACCTGAGTCAGAAAATTAATGCCATATCTTAATAATTCTGAAAAAGATCATTTGTAAGTATTTTAAACCCACCCACTGAAATGAAAAATGACACAAAAGAGGCTCCTAAAATTGTTTTTTTTTTCCCCCTCTGCATTCATTCCAGTTTTGCTCTTTGATAGCTGTGGGCTGTTTTTTGTTAGACAAAGTAAAAAGGAGCCCCTCTATTGAATTAAGAAAAAAAAACATAACACCAATGATTAAATGCAATCTTCTGTTCTCAGACTCTCAGCCATCTCTTTCTTTCACACACCAACAAAACTGTACAAAACATGAACTTTATAATAAATTCAGACTTCACCCGTGCTTATCACAATGCCACAGATGAGCACAGATTGTGCTGCAGCGTGAGCAAACCCAGGCACAACTGAGCAGGTAGGGTACTCCAGCACTGCTTACTTTTACATCTGTTCTCTTTTGTAAACTGGTTTTTATTTTTCCCGTTTCAGGCTTGGTGTTGTGGAGCAAAATCCTGGTTTACTGAATAAAGTATAGCTAATGGTGGTAACGTAACACTGATCAGGTGGGTTTTCTTACTCGTACAGATTAACCAGCACTTTTTAGCTTCCTGACAGTACATTAGAAATGCTAGGCATTTTTAGTTTGTTTTTGAAGTTGCGTGATTTGACCTTAACCACAACTTTTCAAATCTAAGCACTAAATGACCCTGTAAGGCTCTTTTTTTTTTTAATCCACGCCTGCAGAAATATGACAAAATGACTCCGATTACTACAGGCTGGTGAAGTAGAAGCAGGATGAGTTCATTTGTGTTGATAGAGGAAGTGGTCCAGTAGTGCTGAGAAGTCCGAGTTACTGAGCAATCAGTGCTGCTAGTGCCGTCACCTCAATTCACACACAACACTTGCTATGAGTCTTTGAGCATGTTGATGCGTGCAAATATCTTAAGTGCAGGTCCCAGTTTAATGTTCATAGTGCTCATTAGGTGGTCCTCCTTCAACAGGAGCAATGCCTGTCCGTCGATCTCCTGAGAGCGAAACTCGTCAGCAATCTCTTGACAACCTGAGCAAACAGAAAGGAATTGCGTTAAAAAATAAGATTCGTGGATGCACAGCTTTGGGAATCAGCCCGTTTATAAACACTACCAACCTGGGAGAGAACAGATGAACTCATAAACCTCTTCTACGTTCCACTTGGTGGGGTCATTGGGCATGAAGCGATCGCCGATTGAGGGTACATCTCTTGCGCCGCAGCTCTCTTGCTCTGAGGACTTGCTTGCTTGTCGGTGGACGGGGACCTGGGCTGAGGTCGGAGCGGGAGCGCGGGGTCCTGAGCTGGCTGCTGACATGGGAGATGGTGGCTCTTCGTAGCTGGACATGTCTGAACACGGGCTGGACTCCTCCTGACTGGGCTGAGAGGCATGTGGCGAGGATATAGAGCCTCCCTGAGGCTGCTGGGGTGACAGGGACATTTTCTGAGAAGGAAACAGAAAAAATTATATTGAGACTTTAACTGATCAAGGCCACTGGGGAAAAAAATGATTTAATTCTTACAACTGTTTCAATAAGTTATTAAACAACTTTTGGAGGTTTCTGAATCAAATGATGCAGCCATTCAGTTCTAATGACATGAGACATAAGCATGTCATACACCGAATGTGAAAGATGAATTAATGGAAAGGATATAAAACAAGTTATGCTAAGTCAAAAATTTTGGAGGGTTCTAACCTCTTGTTATATTGTCACAGAATTTCAGCAATACTAAACCACTGCCTCTAGATTGACTTACAGTGCTTTATGCTCCCTATATAAGATGTGCAGCAGGCAGAAAATCCCAAGTAATTATTCAGGCTGTTCACCAATAAAGGTTGCCTTAGATCATAGAGCAGTCAATGATCCATATAGAGCGAGAGAATCGGGCCACAGTTAGTCCAAGTTCATCAGCTTAACCAAGGAGTAAAAAGTATAAGCAATAACACCAAACAAACGTCTGAGCATCTTTACCTGCTTCTTTGCTTCTATACTGGAACGTCCATGAGACCTTTTACGCCACCGACTTGATTTATTCTTCTCAGGACGAAAAAGTCCAACCCGTTTTGTACAGCCCACGTTGTACCTGTTAAAAAACAAAGTCTCCAGTTAAATCTAGTTTTTATAGAATCTACATTACACTTTTCCTCTCAGCTTGATTATACATAGGCCATTAGCTATATGTTTTTAAATTTGCTAATTGGCAGATTTTTTTTTATGTATTTTACATACATTGCCTTAATATACATTTTCTTTAGCAAATTCCATGACCTTTTACTATATTTAGCTGGAATCATGGCCCTTTTCTCCTAGCAGAAAAGCCCCTTTTGTTCTGTTATTTACACATGTTCTTTAAATGCAACAATCAGCTGTAAATCCTTGACACAGAAGGAGGGGGCTAAAATTATCTCACCTATATTTTGCCCCTAAAACCTTTAGGACAGATTCCAAAAACAGTATCCACTATGAAGCCTGTAAATGATTTCCAGGCACTGGAGGAGAGCCTGAAACTAACCGTATTGGCGATGTGTGTGGGGGTCATGGGATCACAGATTGCATGAATAATTGAAGTCTAAATGCAACTTTTCAAAATCCAATACCAAAAACGGCCAGAAGATGGCAAAAGTGCATCTATATCTATTGTGAATGAGAGGTCGTGTTCAGTTAGGAAAGCACAAACCCTTATTTCCAACTCGCATACACGATCAGTTATTGACGCATGTAAATCAGCTGTTGCCGTAGCTCCTGGCAAACGTGAACAGCACCCGCCCCCTTCTTCTTCTGTTTCGCCAATACGGTTAGTTTCAGAGCGCTCCTTTGCTACCACTGGCTGAGAAACGCAAGAGGGATTTCGCATGTCTTTTTAAAATTTATTTACCGCCAATTTATTTGAATGATTTTTATTTATTTTTTTAACCCACGGGCGATCGCTACGGGGCCGGAATACAGTAATCCCTGCTAACCGTATTGCATGTTAAGTTCAAATAATTAATAAAAGAAATCTTAATTTTATTTAGATCTAATGTCAGAATGGTTTTGATACCGTGGTCAGTAAACGCTTTGGTCAGTAAATCCATACATAAAGGAAGGAATTTAAACACTTAATCAACTTACCTTTTTGCACAAACCACAGAGCAGAACCTCTTCGATCCCTTGAAGGTGTACGCAAAATCCACGCAGCCGCAGTACTCACAGGTCAGCTTGGGTTCTTCTTTTTCTGTGCGGAAAGACAAAACAAACAAACATTAGACACTAAAACTAGAGGTTGATTTTTGCAAAGGAGAGACTTAGTTGAAGGAAAGTGATTCCAAAATGTGAACATCAAACACTGAAAATAGTGCATACAAATAAAACATGTGTTCATGAAGTAAATATTTAAAAAGTATTGTTCACATTAAATTTTCCTGATCCGATATATGCAGCTGATGCTTGGTTCCAGTATGTGGAACACAGCACATGGAAAATGGATCTACAGTTTAAAAATGATTAGCCTCTCTTGTACAAAGATATGAGATACTTCTTCTGCATTCTCCTTGGTTTACATGATCAAACCTTTCAACAGAATTCAGCAGAGCCATCATAGAAATCAGGTAAAGCATCCTGTGCAGAGAGGAAGCCATGTTATTTAGCAGGTTGTTGTAGACTGGCTGGGAGCCAGGTGCAGGGTAATTGGTTTGGTGAATAGATGCATAAAATTAGGAAGCTAGAAGAGCCCATTTTCTATTTATGATACAGCAGGTGAAGTGAGCTGTCACCGTTGTGAGCATGATTTCACAAATTTTACGCCTTTCTTGAAGATGGATCCAGGAAATATGGGAACAGAGAGTGGGATAATCCACTGCTGTAACAGGATGAACCTGCACGAATAAAAGTAGACAAACTGTTCAGCTTTAATCTGTTTGGTCTCACCTGGTTGGTTCATGTCCTCAGGCTCGGAGTCGCTGTTCGCTGCATTGCTGAGGGGAGTTTTGTCTGGGTCTGAGGACAGCTGATGATCCAGTTTCTTTGGGCTATCGATGAGAATCGGCAGACGCTCCACCTAGAGTCAGAATTAAAACATTAAATAAAGAGAACAACAAAAAGAAGAAATAAAGCTCAGAACCTGTGATCAGTAAGAATTAGGAATGCACTGAAAATTCGGCCAAAAAGACCCAAAGATGCATTTTTGGTTTTTGAAATTTTACCCCAAAAGAAACTTGTGATGACGAGGCGAAGGGATAAGAGCCACATGCCTACAGGTTGGACTTATTTCACCATCTCTGAGAAAGACCCATGGATGGGGATTTGCCAAACATGCCATGGTGATGTTTTAGAAAAGGTAAGAGGTTTCCCGGTGAATATGCAAAATCAAAAGGCATAACATAAAAATATCAGTGGCAAATAAATATTTTGATGCTTTTGTAACTGATTTTTTTGTCATGATTTGGTTTTAGTAAGCTTAGTACACAACGGAGCCAAAAATGCCATGGTTCTAATAATTGACAAAATTTCTTTCAGTGTTTCAGTTCTCTACTTTTAGTTTTTGGATTCGGCCAAGAATTTTCCATGCATCCCTAGTTAAAATGTCAAATACATGCTTCTCCAATATATAATCATAAGGCGAGTTTTCTCAGTTTATCATTTAAAATAGTGAAATGCTTCTTAATCATACCCTCCAAGCCTTTTTTTTTCAGGTAATTTGAATTATTGTGCTGTAAAAACCCACATTTCTTCTTTTTTTTTGTCCTTGCCTTGTTGATTGTAGGTTCACTTGCTTCTACGGGTTTTACACTCATGTTTGCATAATTTCAAACTTCCAGTATTTTTATGGTCTCATGAAGCTGCAGAGGGTGCTGAGCACATGGCGGCCAAAAGCAGTGTGACAGTTTAGGAAAAAGTGAAAGGGTCCTTGTGTATTGATTTTAAAATTAAGTATAATGGAATGCTTTTTTTTTTTTTAAGCGTTATATCAAAGTTTTCATTATTTTCACAGCCCTAAATTAGACACAGGTGGTCTAGTTATTGATATACGTTTACGTTCTTAGCAGAGCCACAGTCTGATCTTCTCCATGCCTCATTGCATTGATGCTGTAGCCATTCCAAAAAGGAGTTATGATCAAGTATTGATTGACCTTTGGTATTACACAGCACGTCGACATGGAATTCAGCAGAGCAAGATATCTTATAAGTCAGAAACAATTAACTGGATTTAGGGTCATTAATCAAAATAATCGTCTACTAATTTAGTGTATCGTTAATATAGAGACTCTAAAATATTCCTTAATCTGACAGAGCAAACCACTTAGAGCAGTAATTATACCAAAATTGTAAGTAAATAGTATATGAAATGTATAAAAAAAAATTTTCATCTGGCGATATGTTCTATCCAAAATTCCTCAAGTGGAAAAAAAAAAATGTTAGTTTCATCTAGTTTAATTCTGTAAAAACAATCTTTAAGGAATCTTATGCCATCTGACTATTAATCGATTGATCAAAAATTAATCGACAGATTAATCGATTATTTAAATAACTGTTAGTTGCAGCCCTAAAGGTTTTCATAACCTTTAAAAGTAAAAGAAAACAAATGCATAAAGTATAACATTGTTTGTGATTAATGTGAATTATTTAAAAGTTACTTTAAATTAATTACTTAAAATACAGGAATCTGCTGTCATCTTAACAGCAAAAACAGTGAATTCTGTCCTAATGCTCAAAGCAGCTTGTCTCTGGCAGATTTTTTATTACTGTAAAAGCTGAGTGTTTAACCACTAACATTTTCTTTAAGTCTTTTAATAAAAAAAATAAAATTAAAAAAAAGCTCCATTTAACCCCCAAGTATCTAAATAACGGAGGCATTTACACCAACCGTCCAGAAGGAGGCAGACCAGGAGAGATTTTGAATTTGCAGTTTTTCCACTTTTGAATTAAAATTATTTGATTTTTGGAATAATTTCAGAATTACAGATGAAATTGTAAATTAAAGAGAGAAACATAACTTTAAGGTATGTGAGGCAATAAGGGGTAGAATTTTTAGATCATTAGTAAAATGGGCAATTATTTAAAACTTTATACCAGCATCCATCTGTGTTCTGCCACCAACACAGACCCGCAGCTCCCTGTAATTAAAGACTGATTCAAGCAGCCACTGTGAGCCGTCACTACAAGCACCGGCAGAGCGTTTGTGTCTGCCTGCTGACAGCTCCCTGCAGGCATGTACACTGGAGAGCATGCTGGCTCTTGGTTGTTTACCGCGTTTTTCTGCCAGTAAATCAGAGGTCGGGGGCACTTACACACACAGGAAATGGCTCCGCTCCCTCCTGGATGACGAAGCCTTCGATGACATGTGTGAGGACCTGGGGTTTGACGATGGCCTGGGGCGGTTTGTTCTCTCCATTTTGCGGCGCGCTGCCCGTCACGGTGGGCGCTTCGCTCTCATTTCCAGAGGTCATAGCTGGAGGTGGGGTCCCATGCGTTACACTTGGCCTCTTGGCTGAGCCGCCTTCTGAGCAAGAAATTGAGACAAAAAACGCTCAGAATGAAACAGCAGAGAAATGTCTGTTTAAATTGGGTTAGACTGCTGATGGATTGCAAGAGATTTTAAAGAGCAAGACGGCACATACAAGTTTGTTTAGTAAGCTCCCAGAGGAACATGTTTGACATTTTAATTCGATTCAAAATTACTTCATCCCAAAGGAAAATTAATTATTGTTGTAACTCATATGATATCTTCAAGGAGATGTTATATTTGCTTATAATTGTAAACAGGTGGATCTACTGTAAAGGTTATTCTAACAGCAGCTCTGGAGAAGCCTTTGACGGAGGACACGCTGTAGTCGGACAACAATCTAAAGAATACTCAGGCATATCTGTAAATTTCTCTAAAGACCTTTCTGTAAAATCTTCCAAAGTTGTTCCAGGAGACTCCCAATAATAATGCCAGACTTATTCGCTTGTAGACATTTATTTCCATAGCCCTGATGCTGCTAATTCTTCAGACTTAAGTGGAAGAGATCATGCCAATCACAAGAATCTTACTGAGGATCTGTTGCAAACACTGAAGGACCTAAGCAGTTAATATAGGCAGCCAATCCCTCAGTCATTGCATTGATGTCTTCTTCATGTGCCTGGCACAGTGCATCTCAATCAGCAGCCTTAAAACAACCTTGCTTCTTTAGTTTCCCGTGCCCAGTTATTTATTTTATTTCTTTATTGCCTTTATAAATAGAGTTTATATTCTGAGCAGAGGAAAAACAAGGTCCCACCTAATTTGCAAGGAGGTGGTCTTGGTTTGGAAATATACCGGTCCTTGACATTTGCATAAAGTAAGACCAAAGTTTTGTTTTGACTGGCATAGCAGCTGAAAAACTGATGGACATATAGCAAAGAGTGAGACATAATAATGCACACATGCATTGGAGTATTGTGCGCATAGCTTGCCAACAACTGTGCAGATATCATCATGTGCAGTATTGGTAATAGCTTGTGATGGAATGTAAAAAGGCACTAAAATAACACTTGTGAACTTTGTGGGTAAAAAAGATTGACACAACATACAATAAATAGTTCAGTATCTGGGCTGCAGGGACACAACTTCACAGAAACAAGCCCTAAATGAGACCATCCGTTTTTCTGAGAGCTGTGAATAATAATAAAAATAATAATAATAATAATAATAATTGAATGTTCATTTATCTCACACTGGAAAAATTTACCTTTGTATTTAACTCATCCCCTTGGGGGAGCAGTGGGCTGCCTCTGTGTGGCAACTGGGGAGCAGAGTGGGGTTAAGGGTCTTGCTGAGGGAGCAAGTCTTTGGGAGTGGGGCTTGAATTCAACTCCTCTGGGGGCCAAGCACAATGCCCCAACCACTAGGCCACCACTCCCCTTAGCTGAATCTACCTGCTTTACTTTTACCATTCTTCTTTAAACCTGTCTGCTCACAGACTGGGTTAGTAAGCCCAGCAAGGAGAGAGATCCTGGCGTCAGGGAAATGATCCTCCAGCTATGTTACACTCAAACAGAATATGGCAGTTCTGAAGTTCTTGCTAGGTCCTTATTGGGGCTTAGACTTCATCCAACTTATTTTCCCAAAGTTCTCTCTTTTCCCAAACTAATGAATTGACCAGATGGCCTTAATTTCACCCTAGCCCTTTCTTTGCTCCTACTCGACATGCTGCGTACCTCTTCCTTAATTTATCTGGGATTTACAGAGATGGTTAAATATTACTTCAGCTTTTTGAGATGTTAATCAGCTGCTCCCAGATGTAAGAATTAACCGGTTGCTATGGTTGCATTGTAAAACATGCCCCAAAGCAAAAAGGCTTCTGCAACAATCCCTCTAGCTGCAACAAAAGAAAAAGAACAGGACAAAAGAAACAACTTTGATCCACAGAGGGAAGTCCTTTAGTTCTTAGACAAAAACAAAACAATATTAAAATATATGTTCCAACTTGAGCAGCATAACTTACTCCTAAATGACAGCCAAAATTCTACAAAGTTGGCTTTTTTAAATCATCAGTCATAAATATCAGAGCTCAAGTAAAACTTATAGTTTAGCTTTATTTTAGTTTTGCAAATAATTTTATTTTAATGCTTGAGATCAGCATTAAAATAAAGAACCAGAGGAGCAATTTATAAGTTTGCATTAATTGCAAATTCATGCAATTATATAATATGTCTGGATAAAACAAGATTAAAAAAAACACACTGGAAAAACGATCTGGAAATAAGTCAAAACGTCTTAAATTAAGTGTATTTACCCTTAATTTGAGTAGGTAAATAAGATGATCTGCCAATGGAATTAATATTTTTACTCTTAAAATAAGACATTTAGATAAAATGCAGTTAAAATAAGACGATGCAATTGTGTTTTCTTATGTGAAATGGTCTTGCTCGATTGGCAAAATGTCTCTTTTACCTCCTCAATCCAAGAACAAATGCAATTATTTAAAAAAAAAAAAAAATGACTTCTCTAGATTCAGATTTTTCTTCCCATGCAGGGCTCCAGCATATGAACCTTAAAGCAGCACTGGCGATATCTGCTATTCACGTGAATGACGTCATCTCGTTTCGTTTGGCAACAGTTTTTTAATGACCATCAGTAGCATATGTGCATTGTGGACATTAATTATATATACATATATATATATTAAAGCACGACCAGTTCCACCTGCATAGTAATTAAAACATCGCTCCCAAATGTCCTAAATGAACTTCTAAAGGTATTAAACAGTGAGTTATGGACAAAAGGCGCCGCTATCTGCTGACATTTGCACCGCGCTGATAGAAGCTGCGATTATCGGATAAAATGCTCAGTAAGCAGAGTAAACAGCAAGCCGCCATGCTTCATCATTCCGCGTCCATACGCTCATGAATGATAGTTTTCTTACCGCGCAACTTCCGCGCTGTTCAGCCGGAGAACATGGAGCTGTTTGGTTTGTTGGTTTGTTGTTCTAATGATTAGAGCGACACAGCTGCACTCAGACTGGGGGCTGTGCTTCTTCTCACCCCCCTGAGGAAAAGTGTGTGAAAGCAGGACCCGCCCCCCCAGCTTTCCTCCCATAGTAGCTGCTCTATTATTCACTGCAGATCAACTGGTTTTTCTTCCTTCTTTGGGAAACACCGAAATAATCAGCCTTTGGTTGCAGACTAAACAACTGGAAACACGTGTTAGCAGATATTTCTCCAATAAATGATAAGAAATTATTTTGCAGTTTCTACCTTAGTTAAATAGCATGCTGCTGTCATTTTGCACATCTCTGATGTTGCTGTTTTCAAGTATCCATCATTGCACAGTATTTTTATATTGTGCAAACACTACAGTACAGTATTTAATTTTTTTTTTTTTTTAACTCTTTACNGGTATCTTTCACAATAAATAAAGGTACAAAAAAACTCTATGATTTAAATCAACCTTTAATAACCTTATGATTAAAAGAAAATCACTATTTTATGCTATTGTTAAATAAGGAAGTTAGGTCCCCCTGAAGGTGGTTACACCTCAGAACTTTCCTTCCAGTTCTTTTCCTGGGAGCAAGTAACCTAGTATAATTATTCTTAACTCAAACTGGGTAAAGTCGTATAAAAAGGACTATAAAACAATAGTAAAAAAAAGTAACAGAGTTTATTCCAGTTGTGGTCTTTACAGGACAGAGAAATTGCTTGGAGTCGGCACAGCTGTGAGCTCAACACGTCAGCAAACGTCAGCATCAGGCAAAAATGAGCTCCGAACAAGGTCATCTCCTGCTTCTTATACCTCATGAGTCTATGTGTTGCATCAGGTGAATGCTTAGCTGTTGGTGTCAGAAACTGACACGCCATCCATGCCCTGACCTTCGTGCCTCTTCAGGATTACAGATAGCTCTCCTCTATCAGTCCGGCTCCAGGATGTCTCCTTATCCTGTGTATCTTCCAAAGACAGGAGACTGTCCTCATTAGATGGCCTCTGTACACACAGTGTAATCCACCATGTGAAGGAAGGCCTTCTACTTCATCTAATCTAGCTAAGAGATTAATAAAACACATGATTAATAAAGAATAAACCTAAAACTATAGTAAACAAATACTAGGAAAATGCTAGGTTGTTCATTCAAGCCATTATCCAGGAGAGCATTCATCTCTTCGCAACAAACTTATCTTTTCACACAAGATTAAAGTAACCCAGTACTTCAAATTGGCTGCAGGATGCTATCAAATTTGACTGTGATAATACAAAGACTGTTCTCATTATCTTTGCATCACTTTTAATCTAGACTTCATCCAATTGGCTGATTTACATGGAAATAAAAATAAAAAAAAAAAAACAAAAAAAAAAACATGAAACTGTATAGCATTCCAGTAATTTGTAATAATATAAATGCACAGGGATGCTGCTTAATGTAGGGTATAGGTGGGGCAGCTAGAACTGTTTACTTTTCCCTCAATTTCTTATATGCCATTTTTTTCAGAATGACAATATTTTAAACATCCATCCATCCATCCATCCATCCATCCATCCATCTTCTTCCTCTTTTCCGGGGTCAGGTTGCGGGGGTAGCAGCTTCAGTAGGGAGGACCAGACGTCCCTCTCTCCAGCCACTTAGGCCAGCTCCTGGGGGAATCCCAAGGCAATCCCAGGCCAGCCGAGAAACATAGTCCCTCCAGCGTGGGTCTCCCCCTGGGCCTCCTCCCTGTGGGATGTGCCTGGAACACCTCACCAGGGAAACGTCCAGGAGGCATCCTAATCAAATGCCTGAGCCACCTCAACTGGCTCCTCTCGATGTGGAGGAGCAGCGAATCTACTCTGAGTCCTTCCCGGATGACTAAGCTCCTCACCCTATCTCTAAGGGAAAGCCCAGACACACTACAGAGAAAACTCGTTTCAGCCGCTTGTATCCAGGATTTTGTTAGTTCGGTCATGAACATAGGTTAGGGTAGGAACGAAGATCGACAGGTAAATCGAGAGCTTTGCTTTTTGGCTCAGCTTTCTCTTCACCACAACAGATCGGTACGCTTCACAGCAGACGCCGCACCAATCCGCCCGTCGATCTCCCGCTCCATCTTCCCCTCATATATTTTAAACATATCAAACTCATATCTGTCCCATGCACACCCGTATGATGGCAATATTTAGAAGCATGATCAAGCAGTTTTCTCAAATGCTGCAACTGTCCCAGCTCCAACACTGATTAATAAAATCACACATTTTCACATTCTTTTTAAAACCTTATTTAACTCTTAAACCGGGTCATGTTTGTTGAATCATTGTTTTAGCAATACATACCATCACATAAATAATTCAATAAACTGATATAGGCATTTTAAAAGATTAAGAGAATCCATTATAATTTTCAAACAGCAACACCCCGTAATGGGGATTAACATGAGATGGCAAGAAAACATCCAAAAATGCAAACCTGTAGAGCAGAGATGTTGGTGGAGACAAAACAAATATACCAAAAATGATTTAATAGGGGGACACCCCCATCTGTTGACCTCTGTCTAGTGGCATAATGGAAAAAAAGAAACAAAAACCAAAGGAAAAAAAAAAGGATCCCTTGCAACTTGGTTTGAGAATTTAAAGATCAATTTGCTGTTAAATAATTAGCATCCTTATATATCCAAAGATATTCTCTACTGCAGTAGTTAAGTTAAATTTTATTTCTTTCACACTTCCTCACCATGATGATCACTTGCAACAGTGTGGTGGAACTGTTTCTTGCACCAAACTAGCTATACTTGCTTAAAACTTTAGTTTTGGCCCATTGTGCTTATGCTGGTTAGAAGCTAAGTAACTGCTGATTCAAACTTTATCACCATTAGGGTTTTCATACAGACTATGTGGATTTACCCTGAATTCCAGTTGTCCATTGCCCCATTTAAGGCCAAACTATACTTCTAATTCATAGCCTCTGTAACCGTCATATATGTCTCTGTGCACGACCACGCCCCCCACGCAGAGGTTCTTCAACCGTCACTGCACAACTCAAAAAAATCCTGACTACACGTCCGACGGTCGCAAACCTGTGCAGACCTCAAGAGGAAGTGCGCAGACAAAAAGCAGCTGTGATTGATCCTTGGTATGCCTTTCCTGCTGTATGTGTGGTCGTCCTTCTCGGTTCTGTGTCAGGGCGCGCCATTTTTAAAAACTGAGAAGTAATAACAATAATGGATAACCACCACGAAAGGTTGATCGAGGAGGTTTGGAAGTACAACCACGAAGTACAACCACTTGTACGATGCCTCAGACATGTAGTTTTAGAAAATAAACACTCCCGCCAGCGTCGCCAAAGAAGTTCTCACGAGTTCTCGAATAGGCTCCCCCTTGCGCTTTGGCGGAAAACTGCTGTGCGTCCGTAGAAATTCCAGACCGACGTCGCAGAAGCATACCAGCAAAGATGTGTTCGTGACCAGACGCAAGCGACATTTGATGTGTGCGGTTGCAGAAGTATAATTGTACATTACCCCTCTGAAACCATTCTGTACCGACTTCACACCGAGCTTGTATCAGTTAACCGTACCTTGCTTTATTCGTAAGATCATTTACACTTCAAGCTAGCACGGTTCCTCGCCTCCTATCAGTGCTCCACAATACTACAGCTGTCAAGGCAGGAATTACAAAACAAAAATGGCAGCGCCCCTAACATTCAGGAACTTATGTGCCTAGTTAGCGTCCTCGCCCAAATTTCAATGAGAGCCTCGGCATCTGCATCATCCTAGGTCCATGCTCTTTTAATATCATTTACTTTTAAAATGGCAGAGAAGAAGTTTGTGTTGTAAACAGGTTAAGAGATTGGTGAATTACAAAGCCGGACACCCCGGGAAACCTGTGAAATTAGTCAGCTGACGTGGTCCGGTCATGCACTCTTTGTTAACAGAGACGATCGACAACTGAGGTAGGGGTAACCGAGTATGTGCTGAAGGATTCTCATCACTGGTTGATTCCTTGCTGGTAAATTCAACAATATTCAAACCGTCTCCACTTTCCTCTGAAACACACATCAACAGAATCAGAAAACTAAAATAAAAACTCTGCTTGCTGTACCATTCTGCTTTCTAGCATGACTTGGCATTAGCAACCACTAGAGTGTTATATTGAATAATGTAAAGAGAAAAATGACAGCAGAAGCTTTATAATCATTAAAGTTGGTCTTTAAATTAAAAGCATAATTGTTGGACCTTTAAATGAAGCTCAGAGTTTAATACCAAGTTAATGTACAACCAGACAATAAGAGGCCCAGGTACTAATATCTTTTCACTTGATTGAGTAATAAAGTCAGTTTTACCGCTGGATGTAAAGGTTGATTCTGACAGAAACAGGCTTAACAAATATGCTTTTCTTTTTTCTTTGTGTTTTAAATCAGATTCCAATTTACCGTAAACTCCATTTTGGCCCGAATTTATAAAAAAAATATTTTTAAAATATGTTTAGTGTCTATTGTATCAACTGACCAATCTGCATCTGAAGCATCTTTCTTAAAAAAGCACAAAAAACACAACACAAACACTAGTTTATTTTTTGGTGTCTGATTAACTATAGTTTCTGTTGCAATTTTTTTTTGTACAAGCAGCTCTTTAAATTTTTACACATACTAATCAAATAGAGTAAAAGGGGTTGAGAAAAAGAATGGGTTTGGCTTTCTTACACTCAAAGTGTCTTTGCCATGCAGGTCTACTTTTACTACGACCTGCAGTTTCCAAACTGCACTATGAAATTTAGAAATCTGAAATCTGGGCTCATATCATGAGAACAGCACTACTTTAAACTCTTTACATTCTAAATTATTCATTTAGATAAGTAAATGAATAGTAAAAACACCCAAGTGTAGTAACAAACCAACAAAACGTCCCTTTTAATCCAAGTGTAAACAAGCAGAAAAATAAAACAGCATCAACTTTAGATCAAAACCATTTTAAAGATCGAGCTTGAGAGGGAGAGAAGCAGGTTAAACCTACGATATATGGCCAACAGAGTTTTAGTAAATCCTGCCAAGCCTTTACCTTGTGCTGGAACAGGTGGGGTGGCAGCGTTAACCTTTGGCTGATCTGCAGGCTTGAAGGGCTGTGATGGAGAAGATGCAGGTCTTTGCTGCTGCTGATTCGATGGTGTCTGACACGTCTCTCTAACTACTAACGAGGTTGGCTTATCTTTAATGTCCTGAACAGGTCGTGGGGTCTAAAAGCAGAAAGATAAAAAAAAAAAAAAGGCAGACAAATATGTGAGCCTTTATATGTGAGTCTGTGCTGACCTACCAAGCATGTGAAATACTTCCATTTCAGAGTGAATTATGTGTTAAATCTTACAGTTTTGGTAATGTGCAGTCATGGTAGAAGTAAAAGCACAATTTCTTTTAGTCATTTTACAAACCAGGTCACAATGTACAACTGAGTATTAGGATCAGGCTACAGATTTTTTGTTTTATTTATTTCCAGAATAAAGTCGTCTTATTACCAGAATTAAGTCGCAACACGAGGAGAATAAAGTCATAAAATTACGAGAACAAAGTCATCAAGGAGAATAGTCATAAATTACAAGAATAAAGTTGTAAAATTATGAGAATAAAGTCTTTAAATTACAATAATAAAGTCGCATTGAGAATAGTCATAAACTTACGAGAGTAAGGTCGCAACGAGAATATTCATAAAATTATGAGAATAAAGTTGTAACATTATGAGAATAAAGTAATAAAATGAGAATGAAGTAATAAAATTATGAGAATAATGTAATAAAATTACAGGAATAAAGTCGTAAAACTTTGAGAATAAAGTCACAACACTAGGAGAATGAAGTCATAAAATTACGAGAACAAAGTCAAAACGAGCCTAGTCAAAAAATTACAAGAAGATATAAAATTACAAGAATAAAATTGCAGCGACAATAGTCATAAAACTATGAGAATAAAGTGATAAAATTACGAGAATTACAAGAACAAAGTCACAACGAGAAAAAAGTCAAAACGAGAATAGTCGAGAATATAAATTACGAGAATAAAGTAGGAATATTAAGAGAATAAAGTGCTAAAATTGCAAGAATAAAGTTGTATTTTACGAAAACTCTTAAAAGAAGCACCGTCTTCCCTAAAATGAGGAATGTCAAGCATTATGTGAAGTTATACTTTGGCTTTGGTTTTACAAACAAGGAAATCATACTGGGCAGTATGTCAAAGTGGACTCAGGCTGCTGTTTGGTGGTGCTGGTTGTCAGTCATATGCTGGTCAGAGCTTGAAGTTTTCTTTCTGAAAGGGGTTGTGGTATGATGACTTCATTCCTGTAATATTACGACTTTATTCTCGTAATGTTATGACTTTATTCTCGTAAAATTACAACTTAATTCTAGTAAAACAACAAACTTTATTCTCAAAATAAAATAAAATAAATCTCTAGCCTAGCCCTAATACTCCGTCAAAACAAGGTATTATTCCATTTTGAGACTGGATTATCTCATTAAGATGTACAAAAATAACCAAAAGATTTCACTGTATTTGAAGATTGGCATCTAACCGTTGGCTGTATTTGCAGGTTGATCGCTGTGAGTTGGACTGGCTGAGCCTTGGCTTGGTTAAGTGAGGAGTGAAGAGCATGAGGGCTGAGGGTGGAGTGGAAGATGGTGGCCTGCTGGCTGGGAGTGGAGGGCTGCTGAGGCGCAGGCTTGGGTAGAACAGGCACAGGGGCCTGTGATGCCTGAATGGAGGAAGTCTGCAGCAGCTGGCCTGTTGTCCTTTGGGAACCTTGGCTCTGCTGGACTACGAACTGCTGCTGCTGTTTGTGCTGCTGAACCAGAGGATGAGCCTGAATCTGGGTGTAAGCTGAAAGAGAGAGTAACACTGACTCAGGCACTTCTGTTCTATCTCAAACATTTTCATTTAAAGTTAAACTTTTTGTTTCTTCGCCTCACCAGATTTGACCAGTACAAATGGCATATATCTGTTTCTTAAAGAAAATAAATGAGTCACTTGTAAAAAAAAAAGTGGGTTTAAAGCATCTAAACAAAGACAGTCTACCCTTCATCTTCAGGGCATTATCTACCATTTCTGATGAGCTGTGAAGCCATTACAGCGGAGGAAAAAATGAGGAGGAAGCGGAAAGTGAGTTGCGGTACTCTGCCTCAGGCACAAACAATCCAAAACATACAGGTTTGTACAAACAATCTCATTTTCTAGAGCTGCGTCTCACCTTGATGCTTCTCTGTTGACAGAATGTAATATTAAGAGCTTGTTGAAAGGTGCACCGACAAATCCAGTGTTAGGTTTTGACCTGACTATTACCCACAAATTGTCTCCAAACGGCCTGTCAGCACCTGTCAGTGCAGTGCAGGTGAAACGACATCCTGAGCCCTGAAGCCAGAGACACAGCGCATCAATCTTATATCATGGCAACATGTGAAAATGGGATAGTGCTCTGCGGAAGTCGCCCGAGGCGGCTCTAATATTAGAAAGGCCTCAAGAAGAAAAGCGCTAAGCCAACTGTCCGTGACACCTTTATAGAGTCTGCAGCACCCCCCCACCCACCTCCTCTCCCTCCACTTTGATGTCTAACAAATCCCCCGGGAAACATTAAACCTAGTAACCCTGTTGTTACTACTAAACCCAATCAAGAAATGACTTACTGCTCCAAAGCAATACTCAGCTGCTTGCGCAGTACAACCTGTGTGAACACTGAGGTGTGTCGCCTCATGTTAATGAACCTCACAATAAATCTTAGAGTGGAAAATTGCCAAGTTAATCAGCGATTGTCCCCGATCCCCCGCCTGCCACCCTCCTCTCTGTTCTTTTCATATTGCTTTGTGTGGGATCGGCTCCATCTGGTTTCAAAGTGCCCCAGTGAGGCATTAACCACAGTCTGTATCCTGCTGTGGAAAATGTAGAAGCTCTTTTTTGTTTGTTTTATCCAGTAGAGTTTGCATGTCTATAGGGGTTTTATTGCAACGCAGTTTGCTGGAAAAAGTTTTATTTCTTTTAAATGATGGGACAGAGCAACCTGCCAACATTAAATGTGGTAAACACAGAGAATTAAATGTGGTAAACACAGAGAACCTAAAATTATTTTCTACGAAGAGTTACAGAAATCTGACTGAGCTATGCATGGGTGGATACGGATACTGTTATTGTAAATTAAAAAGATGGGATCCTAAATATGAAAAGCAATGTAAACTGTAAGGAGCATCAATCAGTTCAACAACAGAGACGAAGGAAAGAGCGGACATAATGTAGGCATTTCTGTTTGTTAGAAAATATTTTATGGGCACAAATAAATGAGCAGATTTATTCCAGAGATTTAAAGTCTCCGTGATAAAGTGCATTGCATCTCGGTTGTGAGGTTAGTCTAGACTAGATCATTTGTCCAAAACCACCTCCCTCTGCAATAACAGCTTTAAATCTTTTGAGTTATATCCCTACAAACTTTGCACATTTAGACTCAACTTTCTTGGGATTTGTTTTACACAAAACAATGCCCAAAGTTATACCTTGTTAAAACTCTAATGCAAAAAATTTAAATCTAAATAAGTCACTTTTTCTTAAAATAAGTGCATTTGCTCTTAAAGGAGAAGTTCGGTTTTTTACACTTTAAGCCCATTTTCTGTAGTGTCCAGGATGAAATCGAATGATCGACACCAAAAGTTTGA
>NW_015150694.1:795335-814021 GCF_000732505.1 Cyprinodon variegatus
TCAAACTTTTGGTGTCGATCATTCGATTTCATCCTGGACACTACAGAAAATGGGCTTAAAGTGTAAAAAACCGAACTTCTCCTTTAAATTGAGGTGAGACACGTTGCCAATGGTCAAAGACAATTTACTTTTAATATAAGAAAAAAAACAATTGTGTTGTCTTATTTCAAGTGCACATTATCTAATTATCTTATTTCAAGAGTAAAAAAAAAACCCAATTCCTTTGTCAAATGAACTTATTTATTCTTACTTCAACATAAGAGTAAATTTATTTTATTTAAGAAGTTCTGACTTATTTCTAGATCATTTCTGCAGTGTAGCACAAATCTGTAGTCGTCTTATAGGTCTGCACATTGACTGGGCCATTAAAACAGCTATGTTTTGATCTGAACCAGGAGTGTCTTAAGTCCGTCCTCAAGAGCCAATAGCCAAAAGGCTTGATTTTTACCCATGTAAGCGCAACTGATTACCATTTATGGCTGATTAACAGGTTTTTACTCAACCGTTACCTTCTTAACCAGGTGTGTTAAAGAAGACAAACATCTGAAACCTGCAGGGCATCGTCCCTCTAGACTAGACTTGGACAAACCCCATCTAACCATTCCATTAAAATGCTTGCAGAACCTCTACACAGTCTTTTTCAGCCACCAACATGATTTCTTCCAGCATTTTCAAGCATTTAACAGAATCAACCTTCAAATCAGTGCAAGCTTCTCAGTCATCCACATATTATGTATAATGCCAAAAGTCCAAGTGGGCCAAGCTCAGCCAAATGGAACGCAACTTTGGATTTCTCCCTTCATTCTACTTAACCTCTTAATATCCACCTCATTTCTGGGAAATTCGCCTATTTTGCATACCCAAATAGAAAAGCAAATAACTGAGGAACTTTAAGCGCGAATTACATGTGTGATACGTTAATTGAAAGCTAACACCTTCTGGTTTCTGAATATATACATGCAAATTGGGTGAGTAAAACACCCAAGCTGCATCAGCTCAAACATGACTCAAAGCTGTTTTTTTATTCTTCAAAATAATAAGTCTATTTTTGTACAGCAGTAATAAAGACATACTTGCTTGTTGTGGCTGTTTTGTCATGCTACATTTCGACATGCAGTTATAATTGTGCTTTGGTGCTCACTATGTCCGTAAAATGAACTAGGTGGCTGAATACTGGAGAATCTACTGATGTCAAAATGTCTATATTGGTAAACATTTTGCCAGTGTAATGTTCATGCATTCTGAGTTATTATTTGTAAACGCTTTAAAACGGTGGGTTTTGAGAGGTTAAGCCAAAGCTATGAAGTGGAAGCTAGTAGTTTCCAGAAAGGCCTCTTAGTTGCTTCTTTGATTAATGACCTCCTTGCTGATCCTGTGAATTTAGACGAAGTGCTACATACTGGTAGGTTTGTAGCCGTGCAATATCCATTTGATTTTCAGATGATAGATCAAGCATATTTCTGACCTGTCTGCCGTCTTCCTTAGTCTTCGATTGTGCGATTTTGTTTAATGTTTTCAAATAAACCTCTGAGAACTTTGCAGAACAGCAGGTGAATGCTTGCACTGTATTTTCAGGGGGATATAAGGACAGAGGGAGCTGAATACATTACCCCATTTACACTGCCCTTGAAAAACTGATCCATGCCAAGACCGGTCCGAGCTCGGATCAGTTAACCAGGCTGAGCTTGGTTCTGACGACCGTTTACACATCATGCTATCTTGGTTCCTCGACTCCTCGCCTCCTAGTGACGATCTGGAATGGAGTGTGAATCGGGATGTGCAGCCAGACGGAGAGGACGCGTTCTTCTCATGCGCTCTTGTTATCAGCGCTCGGACCGGTCTCGCATGGTTTTTTTATGGTAGTGTAAATGGGGTACATGGCTGCACTGGTGCTCATCATAAAATGTCTAAACGCATTCTAAAACGTGTGGTTTTACATGACAAAATATACGGCAACTACTTTCATAAAGCACAATATTATCAGGGAGAACACTTAAGATATGGAGGCAAAAAAAGGATCAAATGGGGCTACATAAATGTCTCAGCCTCTGTCCAATTTATTTTTATGAGCTGCTTCCAGTCTTTTGTATGTTGTGTCCTTGATGTGGATCATACAAGTCCAAATAACACCATGTCCATGGCATAGGGTTAAACGACAAGTGGCTGCTACACTTTGGTCAAAACAGTGCAAGAACAGTCCTGAAATCAAACAGACACCAACCTTCTCATTAAATTCTCAGTCACTGTGAGAAAAAAAGCAGGATTTCTGAATCAGTACCTGGTGGATGTAATCTGCCCTCCCAATAAATTCTGACAACTCTCTAAAACCTCTAATGAGGAACAGCAGAAGCATCTCAGAGGAGAAGAGAGTCAAGAAACAGATGTAAAAGCCTTCTTCCCTTGAAAACTTTGGGATGAATGTCTGTAATGATGCCGCCCTCTTCCACACGCCAACGCACATGCAAATCATACAATCTGCATTACGGCACACTGAGCCCAACTCCCCCAAAGGAATATTTCATTAGACCTACAACTGTGAATAGTTGCGCAATGTCCGGAAACTGAGGACAGTATACATTCCTTTCAGTGTTTGTAGCACTGCAGGCCCTGGAAAATCCCTGAATTTCCACATTCTGGTTGGCTGCCACTTTGGCTTACTTTCATCTGAGACATTTCAACCTACTAACATTACAGCAGGCTGTGCAATATGTTGGCTTACTGCACAATGTTCTGATAATCAGATGTTTTATCAGGGAACAGTTGTCACATCAAACCTTATATACACTTTTTTCTTTATAGGCTGAAGCATAAATTAGATCAGTGTTAGATCAGTGGGAAGGTATTTCTCACAAGGGAGGAACTTTTATGAACAAATTACGTACGTCTTCTAAGCTGTAACAATGATATGTCTGTAAATACTTAATGGCTATGATGTTACAAAGTTTTTTTTCTTCCACATTCTTCTTGTACATATAGATCAATGCTGACTACAGATACTGATTCCTTCAACTCAGCCAAAACATGATGTGCTAGAAATGCACTGCTGGGGGTTCCCTGCTGGAGTTTTATAATGTTCTTTGCTCTTTCTGAACAAGACAATGACAGACACTTAAAGATATGGAAAAGACATCCATAACATTTTGTTTGCCACCCCAAATTCCTCAAGTGACAAAGGCACACTGAGTAATGAGTATATTGGAAATTCTGTGAAAGCTTTTCCCAGAAGGCTGATTGTTGAAGTGTTAAACCACAAGTATGGCTGAAATAAGTAACATTAGCACTGCAAGTATCTGTATGCAGAAGTTTTAAAAAATATCTTATGTTGCATACAACCAAACTTATTTCTGGCCACTCTTTCTCTCACATCATACTAGGTGTATTAATCCCAGAATGATGCAGATTTAATTTTGTTTAAAAGAGTGGTTCAGCAGACTACCTCTCAAACACATGCTGCTGCATACCAAGAAAAAAAAGAAAAAAAAGGTCAGCTGGGTGGCTGAAAGAGGAATCCTACAATCTCTGATGTCCAATTTAGCTGGTTGCAGGACTGAACTCAAATGAGCCATTGTAGCAAAAGCCACACCTTTCTGGTAAAATCCATCTTAAATCTTATATTAAACTCCACAGTCTAGCTCATTTAAATGTAACATAATCCATAACATTTTAATATGATGCACTTATATATAACTAATTGAAGCAAAAGCAAATAAATAAAGACAAGAAAAACTTCAGCTACATGTGGCTGATTCTCACTTCACTATTGGCCATTAGAGGATATTGGTTTCCATTTTCTTGTGATTTATTCCATATCAATGATATGTAACCTAAAACAGGAGCCACCTGGTTCTACCTGTGGGACTGGACTGGGTGACGTTTATATTTATTCGTATAAGAAATGCATTTCTTTTATATTAGACTTTTGTCATTTTGTATACACAGAGTTTATACAAAATGACAATATGTAAACTTATGACAGAGATGGGGGAACCAGCAACTGAACCAGTTGAGTTCAATCTGCAGAGTGAATTAACTTGTGTTTCAGTCGCTGAGCAAAAAACTAATACATGACATAGAGATGACTTGTTGACTCTAGATCCCCCATCTCTGACTCATGAGCACAACTCTATTTTCTTCTTTCCCGTTTCTAATCTGTACAATCTAAACTCTGTGACCTTTAGCATTTGAGCAATGTTATTTGTGTCCAGCGTGAGCATCTGCTGCTGTCCAACTGGGTAAGTATCATATTAGCTTATAAAATACTAGTTCATAACACATGGAATATGATATCCAACATTTACAGCGCTCCATCCATTTGCACAATTAACCTTTTTAATTATTTGTGTTACCTTTATGTCATTAAAATGTACTTTTCTTTATCATGCATGTAAACACTATGAATTATATTGCACCACTGTACATTAAAATGTACTATACAATAAAACGTGCCTTCCCTGGCCTTAATGAATATTGCACTCTGATACTAGTGCATTCACGATATATTTAATATGCATTGTGCAGCCTTAGACTTCAAACAACATTTGCTGTCGACTGATTTTATGAAGAAATCGAACTAAATTCTAATTAAAAGGGAAAAAAAGAACGTGTCATCAAGAGGAGGTTTGTAGAGAAAGATCGTCTCTGATTCTCAAACTTCTTTTCTCCTGTTTTTTTTACCCTCGGTCAAGAAGATGAACTATCAATTTCAATTTTGATCAGTTGATGCATTTTCATAACATTTTAAGTTTTTTTCCATTTAAGCATTAGTTGAAAATACAGCTGCATCCATCCACATGAGCAGCAGTGAACTACAAAAGAAAGACTTAAAGTAACTTGGTGTAAAATGTAATGGCTGCTTGAGGTCCTGCATAAGACGGATCATCATGCTACATTTTGATCCCCTCCAGACAGGTCAAAATATAAATCCTTCTGTTTTTTGGTGAGTTAAGAGCGATTAGTCTTCTAGTTATTTAGCAGTGTAAGCTTGTTAAAAGATGCATCCTGATCCGAGCATGTAAGCGGAACGGAGCAGAAGAAATAAGGTGGAGTGCAGAGCAGTTTTCAATGGAAAGACAAGAGCGAGGATTTAGCTCCGCCCAGTTCGCTCCGATTTTATTTAGATTCCTTTTTGAATTAAAACCTAGGCCAATGCCTATGCTGTAGTCTGTGCCTATAATCTGATTTAGTCTACCGGTATGTTTAAACTTTGCCACGGAATCTCCAAGACGAGGATGGCATATTGTGTGATAAAATATCATAAAAACATACATTAACTATACTTAACAATAAAGAGTGGGTTTACATACAGTGATCGTTGTGGTAAGCACGTTTTTGAAAATGGATCGCATACATGCATTATACACCATTATCTCATTTGCAGTGGGATGCAAAGTGACAATTTTTAAGGTAGTCTAGTAAAACAAATTAATAATTAACATCAACATGAATGGAGCGAGGTGTTACATTCACAGCTGGGAAACAGTGGGATAATTTAACAGCCAGTTAATAAGACAATATACATGTATCGGTCGCATCTTTAAATCAAACGCCGTGTGTCGCAGGGCAGTGGCATAATAACATGAAGAAAAAATGTCAGAAAATGCATTCTAAAAGTTTGAGCGAGCATGCAGCGATTTCGCTGGAGCGGTAGGAAAATGAAGGTGAGTGTGGAGCAGATTTTGAGCGGAGCATCCTGGCACAACTTTGAGCGGCAGAGCGAATGAGCGAACATCCTCCTGAGCGGGGAGCAGGATTTGCACGGCGCTCCGCTCCGTTCACATGCTCTGAGCCTTGAAAATGATGCTATATTTTGTAACAATGTAATTCTCCTGTGAAATTGTAGTAAATTTGTACTTGAAACATCTCTATACAATAAACTGCATTTTTTAATGCAGCTTAAAATATAGTTAATGTAGTTTAATGGGCATGCAAAATGTAGCATTAAGGGTTTTTAATACACTATAGAAAACCCTTTTGTAATCTTAAATACCAGCCCTCAGTGACTCCATCACAGATGAGTCAAAAACCAAGGTTTAGCCAGATCTAAGAACAATCTACCATCCCTACAGCTTCCTCTGCGCCTGTTCACTATATTAACTCCACAGCATCTCATGTGCACACCTGTCCCCGGTGGCCTGCTGCCATGGCAACCCAAGTTCATTTCTTTTACCAGACAGCATGCAGCCAGATTTTCAGCTTCCATCCTCCCTTTCATTTCGCGCGAATCCATTACTGAAACAAAGCAACATGCAGTTGTGCACCGACAGGCTGAGATAATCCGACTCCCACTTCCATCACTAACCAAAAAGAGAAAACATGCACTCTGGTTTCAGTAAGGCAGACCAAAATGATGCTAAATATTTACAGCCTTCAGTTTACATTACAGTTCACCATGTCCAAAGACCTGGTCACTAATCAACTATAGAATATCAAAAAAACCCTCAAAGAATAATTCTGGTAAAAATAACTGAATTTAATTTAATGTATACAGTGTCTTAAAAGAAATGGTATACTCTGGCTTTAACCTTTGGTTAATTAGATGCGTTTGAGCAAAACCCAGTAAATAAATGGATCTGTAACCACAGCAGTGTATTTTAGGGTTAAATTAGAAGCATTAAGCAGCTGGAAGGCAAATCAGTTTAACTTGCAACTAAAGGAAAACTTTCAATAATAAGTTAAGTTTTTTTTTTTAAAAAGAGAAAATAAATAATAGGTAAAGACAAGATTCTTTTATTCTTTAGGTGGTTATCAAATTAGACATGGATACAAAAACAGAAAAAAAATATCCTATTTTCAAACCATGAATCACAAAGAGCCTCCACTTACCAGGTGCGATAAGAGGCTGAGCATTCACAGCTGTGATGCTGCGGCTCATATTTATGGCTCGAACTTCTGAGACGGCGGGACCGTCTCCTTTCTTTCCTCCATCTAAGGGAATCTCAGAGGGACTGGACTTCCCAGCTAAGGAGGTCTGGGTCCCTTGGCTGGGATTCTTCACAAGTGAAGCTGGTTGAATAGGTACTGGGCTCTGCTTCAGGCTGAGAGGAAGGGTCTGAGTCTGAGAGGAGGATGTGGTCGCCCCCTGCTGGCCACGAATAGCCAAATTCTGAACCTGGTTCTTAAGACAAAGCATAGACAGTGAGCAAGTTTTGGCTGTAGTTTAATGCTTTTTAAGAACTGTTATAAGAAGATACATGTTAGAGACTGCCAAAGAAATCTAATGACAGATATACAGTGACTATTTTAGAAATGTGAGCAATTGGTTTTTATCTTTTAAACTATTAAACTTAAAAAAATAGAGTTGATTTCCTTTCTTAACCATATCTACTAATATAAATTAGACTGGATAGCATAGTTTGTAAGCTCAGCCTACCTGTGAGGAGGCTTGTGTGGCACTCTCAGACTGGACAGCCGTCACTGTGGCAGCTGGGGTGAAGATGAGCTGCTGGGGCAAAGGAACGGCCCGGCCCAGACTCCTGGCCACCTGCACCAGGTTACTCTGCTGAGCCTGGAGCAAAAAAGATAAAAATAAAAAAAAAATCTGAATTCAACTTTCAAAAGTATAATTCTCTTTAATTATGAACACATTCAGACAGGAAAAAGGCAGAGCAAAAAAAAAAGTGAACCAAGTGTGCAGCTCTGGTAATAGGGACCCTGGTTGCCTCGGAAATAAAACCTAGGAGGTCTGACTAAAGAACTCCTTTAATATAAAAGCCTGTTGCATTTTTCTTTGTTACATTCTTTGACGATTATTCTTTTTAATAAAATGTATTCCTCCTTTTTCTGATTGAAAAATATTTCAACAAATTAGTCTATCAAACAGGGTTCTGATGCAGTTTAGTGGAAACAATTTCTGCTGTTTTTTTTTTTTCCACTTATAGTCAACGGCTATGAACACCTACTAACAAGTAGAGCTGTGCCTGAGAAATATGATATATCATGATATAAGCTTTTTAATCAGTCAATATTTGTTCTCATTTCAAAAAGGATGAACAAAAAACGAATAATGATCTGGGGAAAGCAAGAGAATTTAAATTGAAACCCTGTTTAAATGTAACCTTTAAAAATAGGTCTGCCCTGCCACTAGCTTAGCTTAGCAAGGAGCTGCTGAGAGGTTCAATTCTTTCCTGTCTGCATCCATCAGAATGCCAGGCTGTTTGGATCAGAGGTGAGAAGATCAACATTTCTATCAGATGTATTTTCCATTTATGTTACCGTAATTAGGGGTCCATTTTTACTGCCCAGCTTTCCTGAAAAACTCCAGTAGAACCAAGATGTGTGGTCAGTGAAGATCAGGATGCTTCTACTGTATCATCATCATCGCCTTCAGCCAAATCAGGAGACTGTGATTCAAACATATTCCGCCTCTTACTGCCTGTTTGTGCACCACAGAGTCCAGAGGACCTGTTCAGAGCAGCGATGTAGGATCCTACATTGCCTCCAGACATGCATAAAAAGAGGTCTTTGATCGCGGTATTAACCAGACTTCCATTTACCGCCCACCCAAAAAATAAAAATAAATAAATATAAATAAGAATAACTCTACTATTACGCCATTAAACGGTAACTTAGACTTAAAGTATCTCAACGATCAGATAACTAACCTGCAACTTATGCCCCATGTATGGGATATGCTGGCATACCTCTGGAAATTTTGAGCATACTCAAAATTTCTCGACATACTCAACGTATGTTGACGTTTGCCAGTATGTGCCAGCGTGTTTCAGTGTGCTAATAAGTTATACAAAACGTACCTATAACTTATCCAACATAAGCCAGCGTTTTTGCCAGACTTTTCTTACGTCAGGCATACGCTGGTCTAAATCGTCAAGGTGTGACAAGGGCTTTAGAGGTTTCCCTGCTTCAGCACAGCTGATTCTGGTGATAGCAGTTTAGCAAAAGCCTGTTAATGAGCCATCAATGAGTCAGCTGTACTGAAGCAAGAAAACCTAAAACCTGCAGGACAGCGTCCCTCGATGAACGACTTTGGCCAGGCCGTCTTAGAGAGACTTGCATCTTTTTAACTTGCATCTAATTCAGCCCATCACAACAAGTAAACTTCGGGGGGGCCCTGAAAGGTTGTTGTTTGCTTACTAGGAAGATGTCATCCTATACTTCCTGTAATACATTAGTTGTCATCTGGAAAAACCAGGCATGGAATCATATTCTTTGATTTCTCTGTTGCTTTTAACACCTACAACAACTGAGTGGGAAAAAATGAAAGTTAATACAACCTTTTATTTCCCTTTCGGTCTATCACGTTTTTTTAATAAAATCATCTGGTGGGCTAGCAGTGACATAGATAAGTCCAACAAGCTGAGAAATAAGACTGGCTATGCTCTATGGACCACTAACACTTGTTGTTTCTTTTAGCATCAGCCTTTTTAACACAAAGGATTAAGCTGTTCTGAAGATATTCGGTTTTGTTATATCCAAGTAACGTCTTCCTTTGGGCAACGAGTTGAAGGCACAAACTAAACTGTTCATAATTTATTTGTTATGGTACGCCTGCATTCATAACATGTAGGTGAATCACTGTCCCCCACACATCCGTAGTTATATTTTTTATATTTAGATTTTTTTTTAAACAAAGCGGAGTGTGTATGATGTCATCCGTGCCCACAAAACTAATATGAGTGAGTAGAACATGATGTGATAATGTAAAATCAAGGGCCTAATGTAAAAAAAAAAAACAGCGTTCCTCTTTAAGTAGAGAAATTAGCTATTTCAAAGCAGGTCTTTTGTATTCTCTTCACACTTCACCGTTTAGACTTTATGCTCATAGGCTGCACTACTGTAACATCTGTAATGTGACAGAGAACCACAAACAGCCTCTAAGGTAGTTTATGAGTGTGTTTAGTTAATAGCTGTTTGAAGCTTGTGTAAATGTGCCGGAGGCTCTGCTCCTCGTCTCTAGGCTCTCACCATCTGCTGCCGTAGGTACATCTGGGCCTGGCTGGGCGTGAGAGTGGCTCCGGACTGGCTGCCGAGCAGAACAGCTTGCTGGGAGATACTGGTGGGGGTGGAGCTTATGTTCTGGGCCCGACTAATCAACTGTGCTGCTGCTGGGGATGTGGTCAGGTTTATCTTTGGGGGAGGAAATGAAATGACAGCATTAGCATTTTATAGACCTACATGTATAAATGGTTTCAACATACACTATTTGATCAACCAGCTTCTCTAAAAAGGCACCTCTACATTAGATTTCTTCAAAAGTAATGTGATTGGCTAACAAAAGACAGCAGTGAAAGTTCCATGGTGCTGAAATCATATTATGTCTGAGGTGATCAAACTGGACATAAATCTAAACCTTAAAAGCTTTTAGGTGATAGAACTGCAGACTGCACTTACTGTAGCTTGAGTAGAGCCAGTTTGCTGTGATGAAGTGCCATTCTGTGTGGAGCTCTGCCTGCCAGCTGCAATACTGGCCTGTCATGAGGGATAAAAGACAAGAAGAGGGACAGGGTAATGTGCAGTTTCTGAAAACCAGTCTGTAACAAGCCTACAGCAGCAACAAAATGCAGAAGTGGATCCCTGGAACATTTTACGTTTTGTGTTATAACAGCCAAACGTGTGTCTGTATTATATTAGCGTTCTTGGTTAGAACAAGACATGAATGGGGCTTCATACTGAAATGGAAGTAAAAATATATATACATGCTTTGAAATTATTTCACAAATGCAAATCTAAAGAAATCTAGCATCCAACCGTCTGACTCCACTGCAACCATAACTGCAACCATTTGGCTTCACATCTGTAGACTATACTCAACAAGTATTTTTGGGGAAAAAATAAAATAAAGCCAAAAGTTTCAGCAGTTAGCAGGAGATGAGCTGTGAACTCTTAAATTTTAGTCTAGATTAGTGGGTGTCAAACCTGGTCATCAGGACCCATTGTTCTGCATATATTAGGAGATTCCCCGACTCTACACACCTGGATTAAATAAAAACAACACTAAGTGGCCTTTGAAGCATTTGGGGTTTTTTTAAGGAGGTATCATTTGATTTTGGGTGTGTCACAGCAGGACAAGAACATGAACAATAGGTCTTGAGGACCGGGGTTAAAAACTAGTGGTCTGGACTATGACTGGGCCATTTCAGCACTATGCTCTGACCAAAACAGGTCTATTGTAATCCTAGCTCCATGTTTTGGCTTGCATGCTGATAGTCGGCCTCAACGCAAGTATTATGCATCCTTTAACAGTCTTCCACGATTGATATATAAATGGCTTCATCTGTGTTGAAGAAATGCATTAGAGCATGAAACTGCCATTCCAATGTTTCATGCTGGGGATGGTGTGATCAAGCTGAAGAGCTGTGTTCTATTATTAACGAATACAGCATTTAGCCCAAAAATGAAAAAGTTTGCCATATCTCCCACAATACTTCTGGCAGTCACAAAGACGACTTTTTACGGCCATTTCCAACTATCCTGCAGGAACAACACTAACTGAACGAAAAAATAAAAAACTAAAACCACTTTTGGATTTAACCAAACTGAAAGAGCTCATCAAAACGCATCTCAGATTGATGGAGCGGCCAACGTTGGTCCTGTTGACTGAGGTTCTGTGTACACAATGATTTGTCCATGTCTGCCATCACATCTCTACTGGACGTTTTAATTGTGATCTGTGTGCACAGATAGAAACATTAAACATGGTGCAGTTTATCACACTTTGCCACTAGATGGCAGCTTTTGGTTTTCTAGTCTAAATGACAGGGTAATCCTGGAGGACTGAATCCTTCTACTCTGGACCCTGGCTGAGTCCATAGTTTCCAGCTTGTTTTGTGCCATGCTGTGTTCATATTCTGACAATAGACCTAATGGTACTCTTACAGATGTTCAAAGCTATAAAAGCTGTTTTCCACCTTAAACCTGCATTAAACTTCTCCAAAACCTATTTGGAAACCATTTGGAAATATAAGCTTAAAAAAAATGAACCGATAACCAGGTAATCCTCCCTCTACCTCCTCATATTTCACTCTAAGGGTTTTTGCCTCTTTCACAGTTTTGTTTTTTGCCTCCTTTATATTTTCTTGACTGATATCTTTAAAAAGATAAAGACACCTAAGCCTGAAAACCTGTGATCTATGATAAATTAGCCAAGCTACTAACTTACACCTAGTGGAGTAGAACCAAGCCAAGTGGAGCCGCTGGAAATGGGACATATGGGAAGCACTGATATGAACATCTGGACAAACATCAATATCCTGTATTAATCAGGCTGTTTTCTTACTGGATATTTGCCAACAATATAAACAGAACTCTACCTTTTCAAACAGGTGAGAAATCAGCCCACCTCAGACATTGCTTCTCTGCTTCAGTTGAATTCTCATACTATCAATATCAACACCAATGGCCAACTACCTCCCAAACCTCCCAAAGCTGTTAGGCAAACAGCAGCAGGATGGAAATACATTTTAAACATCAGCCCAGTTTGTTTATGGGAATAATAGATGACTAGTATCATCCAATACCAATGCTACTATAGATATATTCTCACCCCAAATGTTAATTGTAAAGTTTAACATCTTAAAATGTATTTTCATTGAAGGAAAAAAGGTTTACTACTTTGTATTGCTCTAATAACCCATAAAAGAAGCAGAACTTTGTGATTGCTACCAAACAAAAAAGTTAAAGAAATAAGATTTGTACCGGAGAGGCTGGTTTGCTGACCTGCTGTACGGCCGCTAAGCTCTGCAGCTGGGCGGTGCTCAGGCTGTGCTGCTGGAGGGCTGCAGTTTGCAGCATCAGATGCTGCTGCTGGGCAGCGTACATCTGCTGCAGGTACTGTGCTGCTGTGTTGGGCTGTCTGTGTAACGCCTGCTGAAAAACCTGAAAATAAGGTCAGACACAAAAACATCTGAGTAATGAACAAACATTACCGTCGGTATTGAATCACAAATGAAAAAGTTGCACCAGGACTCCCCTACAAAAAAACTACGGGCCATAGCCAACTACAGAAAAAGGAGTAAATATCTTGAAGAAAAATGTAATTAGTGAGTATCCGGTTGAGAGCAAAGTGACAGATTTAATGCAAAGCATCAGGATTAAAGCTCTGATGTTACAACAAGATCTTAGAAAAAAAATTCCTGCCTTCAGCTTTAGTGTAATTGATTACTACAACTGTCTCCTCACAGGTGTGCCTAAAAAGTTATTCCCAGCTGCAGCTGATCCAGAGTGCTGCTGCCTGCATCCTCACTAGTACTAAGAAAATAGATTCCCCCCCCCCGTTCTAAAGTAATTACACCAGCTCCCTGTCTCTCAGATAATACACTTGTCATGTATTTTGGTGCTAAGCCCCTCAGTGATTTATAGACTAACGGAACTGTTTTCATGTATCAACCGCCCAGACGTCACAGGCTTTCTGGCTCTAATCAACCCTGCATAATCAGAACCAGACAGGAAAAGCAGCGTTTAGCTCTTATGCTCCACTAACCTGGAAAAAGGTCCCAGAAACTTTTAGAGGTGCGGAAACCCTCAGTTGTTATAAACCAAGATCAAAAACATAAGGATGGTACCTTTAAATGCGCTATTTACACATCATTTAGTTTTCAAACCAACTTTACTTTTTTTTAATCAATCATTTTTTTCTTTTCTATAGAATTATCTTATTTGAATTGTCCACTTTTTCCTTTTAAATTATTTGCATTCCCATTATACCACTGAAAAGAAAGTTTTTAAAGGTACACTGCCTTACCACTGCTATACAACAGCCTTGCCTAGTATCAATGAATAGTATATGCAGAAAGTTAAAGTATAAAATATATATTTAAGTCACGTTGTAAAGGTTAATCTAAAAAAAAAAAAAAAGAGAGAAGCATGCAAAGTCCCTTTCAGAATACACATAACAATAAGGCTAAACATAGGTGATCACCAAGATCACCTGCATAAAAACCACAGAATTACCCACAGGGCTTTGAGCTGCTGCCGTCTTTGGTTGGTGTCACTGCTTTTTCTCACTGCATCACACTTGGCAGCAAACCTCACTCATCCTTTCATCTTATGGTTGCGATAGCTCTAGTACTACCACACATTACATGACTTCTCAAATGTATACTCCAGCAGCACATCTCTGGTTAAACTCATGTTGGTGTGAAAAATGACAGTGTCCTTCTGGCATACTATTTTTATTTCCTTTTGGGGTGTTTTATATATATATATATATATTGACAGTGTCCTTCTGGCATACTATTTTTATTTCCTTTTGGGGTGTTTTATATATTTTTTTGGTTAAATATAACTTTTGTTAGTGAAAATAATAGCAAAACTATCATTGGTTAAAGTTTAGTTGTTTTCTCAAAAAGTGAGGAGCATATTTATACGCTCATGTTATTGAAGGTTTAAAGAACTGTGAAACAGACACCTGAACAGAGAAGGCTTCTGTGCTGCAAAGGTAGATGCATATAACTTAAGAATAACTTACACACTTTAGTTTTGTATTTATTTGTATTTATTTATTTAGTTTTGTATTTATTTTGCATTTATACTCTCGTGGTAATTCTGTTTGTCATTTGAATGAATTTTGATGCTCCTAACTGGTATAGTAGTTTGTGTCTAAGATTCCAGAAATAATGATATAGGTTATCAATAGTTGGATGTTTTACAGTACTTCCAAATGCATCAAATCTAAAATGTATTCAATAGAAAAAATAATTAATAAACACAAAGTTGCAAACTAAGCTTTTTTGCATTTGCAAAATGGGAAGATAAATATTTCTCCACATCGCTTTGGTCCAACGTGATGAAGACAAAAAAGAAAGTAAAACATTCTTAAATATTTTTTTTTCTGATGCTACAACAAAGGTTGGCACCGTTTCCAAAAATAACTTAAAGTTTTAATGAATTGAATATTTTACATATTTCAACATATTTAGTCTAAATACAGCCTAAATCTTTTAAAGTGCTAACAGCTCTCCTCACCCTTCACCTCTGCCCTGTTGCCTGGTAACAAGGCAGGATCTTGACCTGGGGCTCTTTGTGTCGGGGAAACATCCGGACAAACACTTCCAGGCGTAAGAGTGAAATTAGCAGAGGTGAAAAACATGAATGAGTTCGGCTCTTGCCAAGTGTTAATGACCGGCGATCTTTTACACTCCAAAGACGAGTGACTGATGTTTGGTGTTTAGCTGTCAGTGCAGGAAAATGAGGGTTGTCTGTAACAATAAACCTGCTGGCAAAGAAAGAGCACTGAAAGTTGAGACGCCCTCATTGAAGCAGAGCCAGAGCCTTTGTAGGGGTTTACCCTCTATGAAAAAGGTCAAGAGCACCAAGGCGCCTAAAGCCTGCTCCAATCAGCTAGGCTGTTCCATTCATACCCCTGTCATTTATTTCCAATTTGAAGGAGGATTATAATGAAAGCTTGGATATAATAAAAAAGAGACCAACAGATGGCAGCAGAGTTTTAAAGTTTGCTCACAATTCGTGCTTCTTTTCCAACTCCATGAAACTCACCTGTACAGTCTGTCGGTCAGGTATGCCACTATAGATGGATATCTGTGACACCGCCTGTCTTCCTGCTGAACCGCTGCTACTGGTAGCACTGCTTGTAGCGCTACTACTGCTGTTACTAACACTGGTGTTGCTGCTGCCTGATGTGGTAGAGGCAGTGGTTGTAGTGTTAGAAGTAGTGCTAACAGCCGTGGCACCAGAGGAGCTGCTGGTTGGGGTGGGGGTGGTGGTTGAGGAGCTGCTGGTAGTGGAAACAGTCCCAGTACCACCAGCCGTAGAGGCAGGGGCCCCGGGTTCACTCTCCATGGTGCCCTCTGCTCTTCTCACCTTTGACCCTCGACTCCTCTGAATGGCTCTCCTGTGCCTGGAATACAAAAAAGGAAAAGAAAAAAGGAAACTCATAAAAATACTTTAGCAAACAGTACAGATCTGTACAAAAGGACATTTGAGTTCATGTGAGGTATATAGCCCAAATGTTGAAAACATGAAACAGAAGTATATATGCACGAGCTGACCTTGGTGTGAAGACAAAGGGAAGGAAAGTTTATCTGAACAGCACATTTCAGGAAATAGACAACTTATAGTGTTTTAGATGAAGGAAACAAAAGAAAACAAAATGGAAAATTACACTGCAGTGACATTTGTTATGTGCTTTGGACACAATTATTTTATTAATTCTTCTTTCTAGATGGTTTAATATTGACTTTAGTTGAATAGTTGTTTTTTTTTGTTTAGTATATGTTGGAGTTTATATAATTTTTTTGTAAATAATTTGGCCTCGTTAATTAGTGGCCGTTGGACCACCTATCAATAGGCTGGGTTTTGATTTGGGAGCGTCCCGCCCTTATGCTCGCTCGTTCATCTCCACCACGGAGGAGGCGCACCTGTCTCCAGGGTCTGTAGACCACAGCTGACGGCTCCGACCTGCCATGCAGTGCTTTTGTTAGTCTTTGTTTGGATGCTGTTTTCGTTGCGATTTTGGCCCGGTGGGACCCGTTTTCCTGTTCTTTATTTCTTTTACCAGTTTATTTTTGCTATAGTCCGGTACTAGTAAGAGCTTCCTCTGCCCTGCTGTACCGTTTTGTTATCTTTGGTCGGCTCACCAGATCCAACTTTCTGTTAATACTTTGGGTTTTTTGGTCTTTCCTTTTTTTTGACATGGAAACTAATTCTGTTTTTTCTTTTTCTCTACAGAACATCCCCACAGCTGATTTGAGAAAAGAGGATTCAAGAGAGAGAGTTAAACAAAAGAACAAATAAAAATAAATTATTTTTTTACCCTCAGTTGGAAAAACATATTTAGGTTTTAAGAGTGATTTAAAGCATCTTAGAGTTTCTGTATTTTCAGTCAGCTGGCAGGTTATTTCAGATAAGTGGAGCCTAAGAACTGAAAGTTGTTTCTCTATTGTTTGGTTCCGTCTCTGGTTATGCAGAGCAGACTTGAGCCAAAAGACCTGAGAGGTCTGGACGGTCTATGACTACACTTCCAATGTTGTTCCAGTTCATAATTAAAAAGAACAAGCTCAAAGTTCTTTTCACAAAGATGAATATGAAATAGCTTCAATTCCTCATTTATTTTGATAGCTTGGATGCTTTAACTCAATGTGTTGCTTTAAATTTGAAGTAGACGTAGCTGACGTACGGACTAGTTTGTTAAGTCCCGGTGAGCAGTTTGCACAAAGTGTTTTTTCTATCCGAGTCTTACTTTGTTAGTTCACTAAACTCTCCCAAACGTTATACAAAAGCTGCATCAGCAATACCAGTAGATGAGTCTGAATCACGCTGACTAGTACTAGCAGTAGACATGCTGGTCTGTTCTCATTTGCTGTAATAAGTGACATAAAGACCTGATGTTATCCATTGAAAAGTGTTGAGCTGTGTGTGTTTCTGATTACTCTAAGAGTGAACGTCGCTCCCATTTCCATTCATTAATTCAAAACTGATCCATTCAGTTCAACATTCACTAAAAATATCCACTCCGTTCATTGAACACGATCATGCACAACACTGAACAAGTCAGTGATGCGTTTGGTGGCCAAGCTAATGAGTGATTTATAGGTTAACAGAACTATTTTAAAGTCTATTCTTGGTGGGAGGACTTTTGAACGATAGCGGATGTGCTCTAATTTCCTAGTTTTAGTGAGGATGCAGGCAGAAGCAATCTGATTTAGCTGCAGCTGTCTGATCCACCTTTAAGGCAGACCTGCGAAGACACCATTGCAATGATTTTTTTTTTAAACAAATGCAGCTAAACAACCAGGTAAGCCAGCTGTTGCCTTAAATATGATAAAACAAAAATCAGCAGATACAGATGTTGATGCAGAACTAAAACCCGTTTCAATTTAGACATGTACGAACCATTAAAGGCCAACCCAGACCTGAGGCAGGAGCCAAATGAAATCAAAGTTCTCTTCTACAGAACAACTATAATATATAATGATGAAATCAGTTGCAACACATTTTTTTGCCACTTCTCCCATTACCCAAATATCCCCACCATGCTTCATTATTTCTGGCATCTTAGACACAAACTACTATATCAGTTAGAAGCATCAAAATTCATTCAAATGATGAAAAGAATTACCACGAAAGTATAAATGCACTGCATTGTACTTCAAATAACACAAAAGTAAAGCGTGTAAATTATTGTTAAGTTATATGCATCTACCTTTGCAGCAAAAATGTTGCAGAGGCCTTTTCTGTTCAGGTGTCTGTTTCACAGTTCTTTAAACCTTCGTTAACATGAGCGTATAAATATACTCTTAATTTTTTGAGAAAACAACTCAACTTTAACCAAAAAAAAAAAAAGACAAAAAAAAGTAACCTGTAGATAAAAGGAAACAGAGCTGGTTTAAGATTCTTAATGTTATGATTTAAGAGATTTTAGCAACACTCATTTTCTTATTCTCCTTAAACTGGTTATATTCCGTAGAGAAAAGCCTCCAAAACCTATTCTTGTCTACCCAATGTTACCTTGATCGAGGTATGCTTGGAGGAAAAATGTTTACACTCAATTTGTGGCATTGTGGCTGAGGAGTATGGATGACTTTCTTTGCTTGATTGGAAATTATAACATATCCGAGTTTAATCTCCCAGTCACTGGCCATTGCCAAGAAAAAAAAATAATAAACAAAATCACCTTTCTACAAAAGGATGATGCCTTTTCATAAAAACAATTAATTGAAAATTATATATACCGTATTTTCACGACTATAAGGCGCACTTAAACGTCTTTTTTT
>NW_015150694.1:815691-828568 GCF_000732505.1 Cyprinodon variegatus
TGTACCTGTATATAAAAAACGCGCCCTATAGTCCGGTGCGCCTTATGTGTGTGTTAAATACAGAAATGGGACACATAACTGAGAGTGCGCCTTTTAGTCCGGTGCGCCTTATGGTCGTGAAAATACGGTATAAAAAATCAGTTTTCAAAAGACATTTTGCAGAACAAAAGAGGTGGTTAAGAGAGCTGCAATGTAAGAACATAAACTAAAACTGTTCATATAAATGTTTTACAGCTTCTCAGTATAGGAAATAAGGCACCAGTTTTAATAAGTAGTCTATCACATAACCTACTGCTACTCTACTCTTTTCTTGTTTGAGTCTTATAAAGGTTAAGGGACCTATATCATGTAAAATAAGCTTTTTTTGAGCTGTTAACTGCTCCTTTTATAAAAGGCTTTAAAGGTTTGACTATTGTTCTTAAAGTTATTCATGAAAGCAAAAGAAAATGGGTTCTGAGCTCTCCAAGGTGACATAAACCTAGCCTAAGCTTGGCATGTGAAGATGTAATGAAAGAAATTGGATCTTTTTGCCGTGAGAACTAATAGCAGACTAACTCGACTGGATTCCTCATATCTTTCAAGGTCGCTTCATATTTAGTTAAATGGAAAAGGAAGGACAGATTGAGAGGACTGTTTAAACCGCAAAAAACACAAAGCTACAGGTTTATCAATCGTTAAGGTTATTGATTTGTGGATTAGTCTAAAGTTGATATATTGTTGCTTTCAGAGGTTTGTTAAAACTTGGCTCCATGAGAAGCATTAACACACAAAAGCCTTTTCATCTATTTTAATCCAAGCACACCAAAGAACTTGATGCTGCTCTGCCATGCAGCACAGCTCAATGGGCAATATTTAGGTACCGTAAGAACTTTAAGAGGTAACCAAGTGTTTATTTTTCAAACAGAGCCGCATAAAGTGCCTCTGCATCCTTGTTACCACTGAACAACAGGGGTGTAAAAAAATAAAATAAAATAAGAAGAAATTTGACTCATCAGATATTGCAATATTTCATCAGATATCTGAATCGATATAACTGAATATTGTGATATTTTATTAGATGCTATTGATATTGATTTAAAAACCTGCCAAATGGATCTTAAATATATAAAGATTTACAGGCAAACATCCATTTCATTGTCTTGCTTTTATATAACTATTAAACCTCCAACCACTAGTTAGCAGCGCATTGCCCAAGAGCCTATAATTATTCAGCTGCTCTACACCAGCTGGAGCAGAGCAACACGATTTTGTGATGTTTTCTGTAGCTATGCCATCATAAAAATAAAAAAAATAGAAATAAAAAAGTCAAAAAATATAATTGTTAATGTATCTGAATAAATCAGGATAAACGCTGACATGATACATGTAATTTGATGCGTATCGTGTTGAAGATCTTTACAATTCACAACCTTACAGGCCAAATAATCCGATCGGTTTATGTTTCATCTCTAGCTTAACCTCTCTTTGCAATAACACTGAGGTTCCAACTAATGTTACTACACCGAAAGAATTTTTTTTTGAGGATACGTTATCAATTTATCATATGAAAGATATTTTCAATTAATAATACATTAAGCTACGGTTAATGGCAAGCCAATTTATTTTGTTTACATCCCTAGTAGCCATGTTGGCTTTAGATCCCTTGTTGAAACCTTTAATGTCTATATGAGATAAGAAAACATTTAGCTGCTCCTTGTATTTCTAGACATAGAAACAAGTTTCTTTCAAACTCTGGTAACAACAATAAGCTTGGGAGTAGGAAACGAAAGGGACTAACAATGGATGGAACTGCAAGGCCTGCTAGCTTTAAAGGTGAGAGATGTTTACATTAGCTTGGATGTCAAGGAGCTAATAGAAAGATAGCAGTAAAAACGAGTGAGTAGGCTGGAGATTTGAACAACTTGGAGGGGAAAGAGGGTGTGATGAAAGTAATTAAATAAACAAGGAATGTTACCTTTATGCAGCAGATCTTGACCCCTTACTAAACCAACTAAACCAAAACCATATACGCCACTTATCCTTCAAAGCAAACCAATGCAACTTTTTTTTCTTAATGCAGATAAAGCCCAATGTCTAGAAAAAAAAAACATACAAATGCACGAGCCAAATCCAATAAAAAAAAAAAAAACTGCCAGATAAATCTGTCCACAATGTGCATAAAGATGATCAAGGTTTAATGGTAAACAAAGCCAAACACCAAAAAAACTCCCCACCTCTTTTTTAGCATCATTAGCGGGCACCACAGACTCTAGTTCCCATCACCTCCTCATGGAGAGGGGAGAGAATCCCCTCTGGTAATGAAGGCTTAAACCGCTGCCTCTCTGAGTGGAGTCACCCATCCATCAGTGCATGTCTGGGTCCAACCATGGAGGACACCCCCACTAATTGCAAATGATTTTCTCGTGTATGCAATGTGGTTTTCAAATGGATTTGGATAAAAACAACAAAAATGTGTATAGAATTTGTCAAACCGACATGACCACAATAATATTACAACATCAACACTTTATGTGACACTAGACTGTCAGTTCTGTGTTTGGAGGATCTGTGCAGCCAGCATGAGAGCTGCTGAGAGACTGTCAGACAGACGGGCTCTCCCTAAAAGCACACCATCACAATAAGGAAGTATTGGAGCCTCCATCAGGAAGGCTCCCTCCTCCACTCTCCATATAGGACAACTCTGATGACCCACATTAAGGATCACCACAAGGAAGCCTTTCTCCTCCAGACTAATTGACTCAGATGCCAGGACGTCCACAGAGAAATATGAGCCTGTGTGTATGAATACGACTGTAGAGGTACTCAAATGATGCAGAGACAAAGCCCCCCCTCCAACCCCCAACCCTCATGCTCCCTACCTCCTCCGACACCCCCAACGCGATGCAGGGGTATGGTGCCCCATCCCCCGGGAGCGTGCGGTCCTCTTGCAGGATGCTGCTCCTCTTTGTCTGTCTCGCTGTGTGGCAGGCTGGTTGGCTGACTGAGGGAACGAATGAACGCGTGTGAGGCTTGTTTCTGTGCTACATCAAAAAAACCCTGATCTCCTCTCATCAACCCCCAACACGCAGTCAGCTCGTCATCCCAGCATCCGACCCCCTGATTATGTGGTATCCTAGCGACAGCCAATGAGGTGCTTATGGAATCCTCGTGCAGAGCAGCATACCGATTGGGCGACGGGACACTCTCTAATGAGGGTGATGGCAGTGTTTTACTCTCCCTCTCTCCTCCCCCTCCAATGCTGCATGAATACTGAATCATTTTAAATTCACTGAACGAAAGAAACGGGCCGTCGTCATTTAAATTTATAGCCAAGTGGGCACAGAGTTTTAAAATACAACAGCTTTAATTATTGCAATCAATATTTTTTTTTTTAATCAACCCTCAGGAATTAGATTTCCTGTTTTTGTTTGACATCCTTTAGTTTTAATCTGCACTATGTGGCAAATGCTTTTACACCCATTATTATTATCATCATCAAAAATTTCACAAGCCTATATAAATGTTTTATGAAAAACTGCAGTATATTAAAATTCAGACATTAAATTGTGATCTCCCAAAATAAAACAAATAAGAAAAATGTGATTCTTGGGTAAGAACCTTAGGTGATAACCGAGTGTTTATTTTACAATCAAGTACCTCTGCATCCTTGTCACCACTGAACAACAGGGGTGTAAAAATAAAAAAAGAGGAAATCTGACTCATCAGATATTGCAATATTTCTCAATGGGTCCCATTTGTCCAACTTTAACAATGATTCTTTAAATGATCACATTTTATGGTAAAACACAACTGGAGTCACAACAGTGAGGCATCCATTTATAGAAGGAACAGAAAGAATACGCATAAAAAAAAATAAAAATCACATTAAGATGAGTAAAATTGGAGAGGTTTCAGGCAGAGTATAAACTTGTCTTAAATGATATCAGAATTCATTTCTGTGGGACAGAGTGGATGAAACCCAGAGATAATGGCATACTGATGGTCTGCCCCCAGAACAATAATGTGCCATCCAACAGTCTGCCTATGAAATATAGCTATTTGCTGGTACAATGTAGAATTGATTGGGGCCAACCATGCATGAACCTCATTGATTACCATCTTCTTATTAGCATATAGATTAGCTAATGGTGCAGCCAGAAACAGAAGCCTGGAGTCTCCCACTTGGCTTGCAGAGCTGCGCACCAGAAGGGGTCAAACAAATAGCAAAGACATCAGATGGGACGACTCATTTGGAGGTGTGGTTTTTATATGATGATGGACCTGAAGATCTGGAAGCTGCTAATCAAAAGAAGAGCCAAGCAGTAAAACAAAAGCTTCATTTTCATCAAGAGTTTCAAGGCATCTTGTGCTAAAACAGAAATCTTATTAATGGCTTTAAATGAGTGAATAAATAAGGCGTATATAAAGTGACAAAAATGCTAAATGCAAGGAGAGAACAAAAAACAGTACATTTTAAAAATGTCTAAACGGGCCAGCTTTTTAAAAAACAAAGCTGGCATATATTTATTACCTTAAGGGGTTGAATAAATTCTTTAGATGAGTTCATTGATGTGTGCCCTCAATTATGTTTTAGCGGGGAGTCCCTACTCAATAATTACCCAAAATGTGTGCAAGACCTGCCAGGCAGACTCATTAATTTTTATGGTCAGAGTCGCTGGTTTAAATGCTTCAAGAAAACAGACATGTTGCTATATATATATATATAAATAAGCAGTTCCCCACAAACACACGGAAGCAGTTATATCTGACTAAGTTGTTTTTATAAACTTTTTTTTGTATTTAAGATTTTACATGCAATGATAAACAAATTTCATGAATTTTAATGCCAATTAAGGCCTTATTAAAAAATAATTTAATGACTTATAATGACCTGTGGAAATAAGTCAATAGTCCATTATTTTCCAAAACATTAAGGAAAAAATGTTTCTAAGCACAATTTTAAATAGTGCAAATATTTGACATGCATTATTTTTATCGCTTTAATAAGGTTTGCTGATTTTGAATAATTTTTCAAGAAAACTTAGAGATCACATGCTAAAAAAATTGAAATTTGCTATGCTAGTTTATTTTTATGATGATTGAATGCTAATTTAAAACAGATGCAGGGGAAGGTAACAAAATATAAGACGAGGAGGTACCACTTCCTCACAAAAGAATTTCATGAAGCCACCAGCAAGTGAAATAAGTTATCAAAACCAAAACTGTAACTTTTGAGCCAAGTATTAGCTTAATTTGAGATGCATTAAATTACTACAAAGAGTATCAATCGTCTTTGTAGGCTTTTCTTCTCAAAAACTTGCCTATGTCACTTGAGAAGGTTGGATCCATCAATTAATCAATTATGTGACCCAGAGCGGCACTTAACCTCAGTCTGAGCTCCCCTCAAACAACAGAGCAGCAAACAAAACAGATGAGACACTTTTTGGTGCTCTGATGTAGATAGAATCTAGAGTGATGAGTGTGGCCTTGTCTTTACAACTCCATGACTTCTCAATTGGCCGCTCCAAAGTGCCTGGTGTCAGATAAAAATAAAAAATAAAAATTGAGAAACTGATTAGGGTTTCATTGGCTCTAAACCTGGAGGCAGCACATCGTGCCCCTACTGGCTTAAAGTTCAAGTGTTGCTTAAAATAAGGAAAAAACGCATATAAAACTAGGTCATTTGTATATACTTGCCCTGAGGCCTAAAAAATGGCAGTGCTTTTTAAAGCTAAGCAGTGCCTATGTAAGTGTATTGAAAAATGTGTCCAGGTTTTAAGACCAAGTTGCTCAGGTCCCAGTAATTGTCCATCTGTTTCCATTAGACCTTATCTTAACAGCTGAGTAAACTGGCAACAAATAAGCCTAATTATATTTCAGGTTGATTGTGTCAAGTATCTGTACATTTCCAAAATGTGCAGCCCATGATGTGAAGCTGAAAGAGAACTTGGCTTTCAGTTTTCAAAGATCCTTAGGGGCTCTTTCCATTTAGACCAATTAAAAACAAAAGGCTCAATACCTGCTAAATTGCTACGACCTCTTAAACCACAGGAGAAGCAGACTATAAAGGTGGTGACAAGGAAACTGAGCCATACGTGGACAGAAAGACATTTTCATACTAAATCATTGCACCACAGTTAAATAGTTTTAACAAAAGTCTTGCCAATTACCAGCAGGACTACTTCCAAACTGTTATTTCTAATCAGTGTTCCTGACTTTATCCTGGGTGTATTTAACACACAAAGAAAAATACATTTGTCAAATATGAAAAAGATTAAAAGCACCAAGAAATATGGAGCTCCTTTCTAAATCACACTAGAGGTTAATTAAAAAGGAACTAGTAAAGTACGCAGAGAGCGCAGACTTCAACCAAGTAGCAAGTTTTGCCCAATCTTGTGACTTACACCTATAGCTAGAACCCACACATGATCTGGATTATTGTCAAATTGTAGTAGATTGTTCCTTGGAACGAGATGCACCTTTGATAAAAAGGTTCATCAAAAACCGTTCAGAACTTCTCAAGTTATCCTGTACACAGACAGACAAACACATGCAAACTCTACTAAAAAAAATAACCTCCTTCGCGAAGGTACGGTAAGTAAAATTTACTAAAAGTTGGTTTGCATAATTTTTTTTCATAAGTTTTCATACTAAACATGGTGATACTAGTATTGTATCATCATTGTCAGTAATGTATTCTAAATTACTGACAAAGTGTGAACCTCTGCCTCATGTGGGAACGCAAACTGACATTTTCACCAAGTTCATCAGCCTTTGCTCTCATTAAAATTGGTCTGACCGAAAGCAATTCGCAACGCAGACATATTCGCCAGGGGGGCCAAAGGCTCCAATGTCAAAGAGTCTGCTGGTTGCCGATTTCCACAAAGGCAGACATTGATTTCTCTCAGCAAATTGCAGTGATTGTTGTACGTTTGAAAGAGGAAAAAAACCTTTGGTGTCAATGTCCCTGGGTTCACAAGTGAAAATGCAAAGATTTCCTCAGTCAAATAGAGAGAAAAATAAGGAAAGTGATGTAGAAAAGGAAGCCACAGAATCAGAGAATCCAGCGTATCCTAGGGGGAACCTGGTTTGTATTTATTTTCTGAACAAATTTAAGTGCAGAGATTAGATTTGAATCTCCTTTTAATACATTTTGTCTCAAAAGGAGCTCCAACAAGTGATGGCGGAAACTCCATAAATATTTAAGGTATTTTTTGAATGTGTATTCTAATTTTTTTCTTTTTTCTAAAGAATATTTTGATTTCACAGCTGTTCCTAAAAAAAATGCCTTTCTTAGAAGAAAAAATAAAAAAATTTTATAGTCTTTTTTTGTTTATTCATTTTTTTTTTGTGTTTTGTTGATCCATTTACATGACAGTTTGCCGTCCTGTCTAGACATTTTATGCCCCCATTACTTTTTCTAGATTTGCTCTACAAGACTTAGACTTGGACAGACCTTTATTGATCCCTTGGGAAGACTTCCTCCGGAAATTAAGGTTACCAACAGCTTACAGGGCAAAAACATATCAAGTGAAATTAAGTTAAAATTAAGCAACAAAAAAGTATTAAAAACGTTAAAAAACAGTAAAAAAAAAAAAGTAAAAAGTATTACAAACTGCAGCCAAGAGTCATTTATATATATTACAAACCACACACACATTTTTGCATTGCTTTAAGTTTTGAAATGAAAAAAAAAAAAAAGACTAAAGAATCCTGCCAATTTAACCAACTAACTGCTGGTGAGCAGTTTCCTGTAAAAACAATAGCAGCACCCTGCCCCTGCAGTAGTAAGCCTATAAAAAAAAATGAATGATATTAGTCCTGAAATAATTTATTCATTGATAGCAAAGGGCCTCCACAGAGCTCCCCCTCCAGGCCGCAGACAAAACCCACAGCAGGGAGGGTAAAGTGGGGAACAACAGCACAGCATGTCAGTTCCATGTCATATTAAGTATAAACAAAGGGAAACTTGGGGCTCAAACAGAACAAGTTGACTGCCTTTTCAAGCGTAGGGAATCGGCAAATTGGCAGCACACCATGGTTTAAATCTTCAAAGCTGTAAAGACTCCATACATGTGGCAGCACCACATTTCTACCATATATATCCTTTTATCATGTGTACAGTTTCACATTTGAAATTCAAGCTTGAATCCCCTTAAAATTCCACAAGGATTCAAGTTATATTGCAAAACAAAATACCAAAGTGTTTATCTTCACTAGGAAGCATAGCTTGTATTTTGGAAACATCTGTTGACCATTATGCCAACCCAGGCATTCCACACTTTTTGGCTTTTGTTGAAGAAAAAAAAAAAAAGAAAATTAGAAATAGCTGCAATATATTCATGCAACTAAAGTATCCTGGACAGTCTAATCTTTAAAACTTAACCAATAAATAGAGGTCTAAGTGACGTAAAGGAAATATATAAGAGGGTTTATAGGGGCCACTTTAAATGTCACATTTGAACTAAATTTTGGGATTAGTAAGTAAATCTCCTTCTCTTGTGGAATAGAAAAAGTTTCCTCAGAGTCAAAGTCACTTGAATGACAATTTACCACAACTGCAATGAGAACATTTGTGCAGTTAATTATCTCTAGCAGTGATGGCAAGCCGTTTAAACTGGATAATATGTCCACTAATAAACCTAACAGGAAAGTCTATAAATATTCTCTGTAAGCATCCGACCATGTTTTATTCTTAGAGTTACATTTCCAGTAAGCTACCAAGCCATGTCACATTATAGCCATCTCATGAGTGTGACAACTGATGTAAAAAACTTTCTCAAAGAAGTACCTCAATCATTTCTTCATTTTACCCCCACCGAGGATCTGAAACTGAAACATTTAACTAACTTTAAATTAAATACTTTCTTTAGCTGTGTACAGGGCTTAGAGAGGGGAAAATTCTTGCATATTTTTTTGTCTTTGACACTTTTAAAAACCTTAAAGTTATCGTGGGGGATTTTGTAAAAGACCCACCCTCTCCGCTTTAAGAAAAAAAAAAAAAGACGACCCCATTTCTCCTCGTGCATGCCCCGTTTAAAATTATGATACCTGTCTTGTATCATCATTGTCAGTAATGTATTCTAAATAACTGACAGAAAAAGTATGAACCTCTGACTCATGTGGTGTGTTCACACCGGACGCAAAATCTGTGACATTTTCACCTAGTTCATCAACTTTCAACTCTCACTTACACTCTTGAAAGCAATTCGCATCGCAGGCGAATTCGCCAGGGGGGCCAAAGGCTCCTATGTCATTGAGTCTGCCGGTTGCTGATTTCCACAATGGAAGACATTTATTTCTCTCAGCAAATTGCAGTGATTGTCGTACTTTTGAAAGCCAAAAAATTACCTTTGGCGTCAACGTCCCTGGGTTCACGAAATACGGCAAAAACCAAGTAAGTATGTATATCACCTCCTCCTGCAGGAACTACGTCTGGATTCCAAATAGCTGTACTTTAAAAAAAAATTTTAAAACGCGTGCAAGAGCATGCACGAGCCCATTTCTCCTCGTGCATGCCCTGTTTAAAATGTGCTGTTCTCATAGCTCATACAAGCTTGCTGTGTCCACATACAGCGGGGACTTTAAAGTGAACTTCATAGCAAATTGAGTTAACTGACCATTCGGACAGATTACCACTGCTTTTGCTCCGTTGCTCATATAACTCCTCCTCCACGCGGTGCCTGAGCCATGACAGCGGACCACCATGATAGCAAATCCCATAGCGCTTTGCGAAGAGAGCTCTCTGCACAAAGCATTCTGGGATCCATCTGCCTCTTCTGTTGCTTTTCTTTTTATATATTTCATAAACATTTTTTCACTTACGACCGTCGGCCATTTTCAAACGAACCGCTGTCAGACAGGTGAGCTTCAAGGACTGTCTGAAACCGTAGCTTACCACAGATATACCCCTAAAAGTGCGCATTTGCAGAAAAAGATAGCCAACAGGACGAGCACGTAGGACATAGCCTGATAAACCAGAATAAATGTATAATTCAGTCCGGCCCCAATGAATGAGACATCAGAAGATTGTTGATGAGAACAATCCGTTGTTTTTCAAACCATGTCTGTGCCTATTGGCCAACGTTCTGACCAACGAGCGCAACTGACTGTGACGTAGTAAGCGTGAAAGAAAGCAGGTGGGGGAGTGTAAACAAAAAGCCTGTCGGCAAAACGACGAATACGTCTTCATAAAAATGAATGAGCGTAGAGCCTCTTTCTACTCATGTTTCAACGAAAACCCCAAGTCTAATCTTTCCAAAACTGATTCCAAAGCTGAGTCAAACGAGAACTGTTCAATAGTTGTTGCCATCTTCCTTGTCCGTTCTCCAGCTTCGCGCAGCTGTGTCGTCCCACCCTCCAAACCCTGCCTGCTTTGCATCCAGACATTCAGAACACATTTCTGCATTGTGATCGGCCCGCCAGTTCTAGAGCCTGGGGCATTGATCGAGGCTAGACCAAACTCACAGGCAAAAATTATTTTGGCCGCTGGCGGGTAAAGCTAGTTTACTACGCTACATAGGAAGGCCTTAAATAAACAAATCAAAAGGATGATTGACAATAAGGAGGACCACTTCTTTAGATGATCCAGATGGAAATGAAAGATCTTCCTCTATACCTTTAATACCAAGAGACATGATGAACCCATCACAAGTCTGAATGTTGGAAACTGTAAATCATATGCCAGTCTTATGTTTACATTTTTAAATTTGAGAAAATTGACAGTAAAGCCTGTCTAAGTCTAAGTTAGTCAGAAAGGGATGCTTTACGCACAGGATCAGTCATCAGGGATCATAACAACACGCATGCAATTTCCAGTCTCCTCTTTTCTAGTTAAAATACATAAATAAAACAGGATATTCTTTTTCCCCTACTATTCGTCTACTGAATATCCACTCTAGTCTGCTGTGAGGAAGTGTGGTTGTGTAAATTATAATATTTACAAGAAGGTTATTTTGGTTTGATCAGGTGTCATAATCATCACATTACACGAGTCCACTGACTCATAAGGGGCTTAGAGACTTAATAAATAGAAACAGAGTACCATAAAAAGTCAACTGAAGAACTACATTACAGTTATTTTAAAGTGAAATTTGATTAACCATGACCAACCCCATGGAGAAGGAAAAATAAACAGTAGGAAGGATAAAACAGGTATGTATTTTTTTTAACAAAGTTTTTTTTATTATTATTATTTTTGCAAGTAAAACAACTAAATGTCAACCTAAAAACTGCTGATAAAAAAACAACAGCTAAACTTTAATAGACTGATGTGCAGATAAAGCTACACAAGGACAGCAAACTAAGAAAAAAAAATATGCCTGGGATTTAATCTTCTCCTAGGAAGATAAGATCTATAAGTGAAATATGCATTTTTTTTCATATGCAGTTAAACAAGTTCTGTAAAATTCAAATGTGCGCCTTTCTAATAATGACTGCGGTGTGTCTGCCTGTCACTGCTGTCACATAAAGCAGCAGTTAGAGCCAAAGGCCTGCAGGATGAAGGAAGTTTCTGTGGCAGACAGCTTCAGGCTAACTTTAGCTAACATCTCTGAAGCAGAAGAAACCGCTGAAATACACAACACACACTATAGCAGCTCGCTTTAAGAACCATAAAGCTTATTCGCTTATTTTCTTTCATAGCCATTTTCGCCTGAACAAACACACGAATCCACAAGGAAGCAAGCTAACCCAGCTCCAAGTGCTGGTTGTTTACAGCTGTAGTAATGTCCAGTAAACTCAGCCATTAGCCTCACAGCTAGAATCCACAGCATGCTTCTCATTGGGCCCCCTGGACAGACATTAGCTTGCACAGACGTTTAACCTTACGCGTTCCGACACAAACATGGTTTACTACAACAGACAGAGTGGTGACAACAGTGACATTATATGCTTCAGAGGGTTTAAACATTTGTCACGTTACCGTTTTTAAGTAAACTGAAGCCTACCGCCTTCTTGCAGCTCTCGGTTCCTTGCTCTTCCTCCAGATATTCTACCTGAATGTTTGGACGGCAGCTCGATGAGCCCAACAAGGCTCGATCGCACCAGCAGCAGCGTCTACGTGAGCCGAAGAAACAGTTCATTAGCGTGACGTCACACACGTAAGGCCAATAGAAATGGATAACTTTTTTTGAACCCGCCTCTCTGACGCGCGTAACCATGGCAACAGAGGAGGCCGTCCTCATATATACATGTTTATTATATATTATATATATATATATATATATATATATATATATATATATAGCGTACAAATAAATCCTGTTCTATATAAAAACAATCTATAGGCTTATTTGTGATTTATTTGACACTGTACAAAAGAACTCCTGCAAATGCACCAGAATTAGCCAAAAGGGTATTTTTCATCTGTTGTCTCTGGACAGATCTTAAAATTGTCTACCTAAACAAAACACAACAGTAAGCATTTTGCAAAGAAAAATAGAAATATAAAAAGACATAAAAACAGCTATAACTCTTCAAAACTGATTTAAAAATGCAGAATATATGTCTGATGGACAACAGATTTTAGGTTAATAAAATAGCATTAAACATCTTAACTATGTATATGTATATACATATATATATATATATATATATACATATACATATACATACGTGCATACATGCATACATACATATACACATACGTATAAATATACATACAGCAGAGACACAAGTGGCAACATGGTTTCTTAATGACAGACGTACAACTAATACTGACATGATTGATATTTTATAACCAGTTTTCAAGATGCTTTTTGAAAATAGTGTATGTTGTAAGGTCTCTGATGGTTTGAGGGACAGAGTTCCATTCCTGAGATGCTGTGACTGCACTTTTACGCAGAGGAATAATACAGCCTCCTCTAGCCGACCCTCGTGTATATATATATATATATAT
>NW_015150694.1:828672-839228 GCF_000732505.1 Cyprinodon variegatus
CCAAGGTCAAAGTGGGAAACACCTCCAAAGGTGGTAGAGAATGACTGACCCAAGATCCTTTGGGACTTCCAGATACAGATGGACGGAATGGTAACGGCAAACCAAGCGGACATTGTGGTGGTGGACAAAAAGCAGAGGAAAGCTGTTGTGGTTGACATAGCAATACCAAGTGACTGCAATATCAGGAAAAAGGAATATGAGAAACTAGAGAAATAGGAAGGTCAAGACATCAGTGGTACCTGTGGTCATTGGGGCCCTCGGGGCAGTGACCCCCAAACATGAAGTATATTTTAAGTATACTTTAGTAAACAAAAAAAAATTCCCAATTTAGTTCGAAGAAGTGTTACTTTAGTAATACTTCGAGTACACTAAAAGTACTTTGTTCGGTATACTTTCTAAACTTATACTTGTACTTAAATATTCTTAATAGAATTTACTTCAAGTATACTACTTTTTGCTTTAGCATGCCGCCTCCAGGCCTCTGAACATCAGTTCAACATTTACTGAGCCTTCCTCCTTCATCTTATTTCTCCTGGTGAGCCAAATGCTCATCTTTTCCCGACCAAACAGAAAATTAACCAGACAAATATTTCTCTGTTGTGCTTGTGAATATCTAGGACCAAAAATAAACAGTTCATTATTAAAACTGTGTCCTAAACCAACCACTGTTTTTAAAGTATAGACGGAGCAGAATGTTCTTCTTAAAGAAGCTTAGGTCCTTCCATTTTTGCAGCATGATGCTGCATGTCCTCTATCAGTCTGCTGTTGAGAGCGTGATGTCTTCAGCATCAGAGTAAATTAGTTAGAAAACTCGACGACCTAATAAAGAAGGCTGATTCTTTTTTGGGAAATCCTCCAGAACCTCTGAAGATGATTTTACAAAGATGAAAGCTTAATAAAATGAAGAAAAGTATGGAAAACCCTTAAGTGTTCAAACTGTTTTTACAACAACAGTGTCTTTAGTCAAAGGTTTTCTCTTATATCCACTGTTTGACAAACTGCTCCAAGTGATTGTTCCTGCTATCAACATCTACAGCAACTCATTATTAAATCTGCCTCTGGGATCAATGAAGCAGCTTTGATTTTGAATTGAATTAAGTCCAGAAGTCATTTGTCTCAGAAACCAAATGTAATTTCAGCAAAGAATGTAGAGGAGTCCCTCTGTGGAAGACAAGTCTCCAATTATCCCAATTATTTCAATTTAATTTAACTTTTTTGTATGATCTTCACAAACCTAACAATATTTAAAGAAAATCTCTTCATAATAAAAAAATCAATCAAGAAACACATATTTTCCTTTAAATAAAGTTGTGATTATCTTCAAAGTGCTAGAAATATTTTTGTGCGTCATTTTTTCCTATTTGTGTGTCACATTGGTGTAACATTTTCAAGTTACACAATTTTGTTTTCTGTTTTTTTCACTACCCTAATAAATAGTTCCACTTCATCTCTGTTTTTCTTTTTGGGTAAAAACAAGCCCTCCCTTTTATCAAAAAAGTAAGATTCTTCCAGAGCTGGCTTGTGCCAGCTGAGAAAATAAAACATATTGAGCAGAAAAACATTCCCATAGTTTATAAACTGTGGGCTTCTTTTTTTCTATTTTCTCAGCTGGGACCTGCTGGGCTTATTTGCTATTTAGTTCTATGGAAGAAAGTACTCATGTAATTCTCTGCATGACCACAAGGCGTCACTGATGACGCTTTGTTTATTAAAGGCAAAAAATGTTCATTTTGTAACCATTGCAGCCTGTAATAGAGTCTATTGATTTGTTGGGATGTTAATGGAGATCAGGGTCAGTAGTTCATAACATTTAGTCTGAGGATTTAACATGGTTATTGAATTGTATTTTAGAAATATACAATTCAATCAGTGTTCAGAGATTTATTGAATTCACGTCTAATAAGATTTCAAACCTGAATGTTTCTGTGCGCTTTGGTTAAGACTGAGTAAAACCAAAACTTTAACTTAAAAGGCCCGTTCATCCAGTTCAATTTGCATGTTTCTAAAGAAGGACCAAAATAAGGCTTTGTTTTTGGTCCACTCTATAAAGCCTCAAACTCAACGCTATTTCTGACATTTTTAATTGGAAAAGCTTCCTGGATAGGAAGCAAAAATTCTTCAAACTTGGAAAAAAAGACCATTGGATTGTTTTTTATTTTTCTACTTTTTTGTAATGACTATGACCTGGATGACTGAGAATCTTCCAAGCAACTTAAAATACCACCTTAATGTTTTTTTTAAAGAAGCTTTTACTGTATTTTATGATCTAATTTGGTCAGAAAACTCAAAAAATTGCTTGATTATTTTCTTTTAACCAGCTGAAAAACCAGCTATACACTAGCTTATCATATTTCAATTAAGTTCTTCCTCATTCATTGCTGATTCTTAAAAAACGAAAAAAAAAAAAAATTGTGATTTTCTGAGATTTATTTGGTCCTATTTGTAAAAACAAAACAAAAACCAAAAGATTGTCTGAAAACTATTAAAATCTATTTCGATCTTATCAATCCATATCATAACCTTCTCTCTTACTCTCTTTTCCTTCCTCTTTCTCTCTTCTTAATGCATCTAAGGCAAGACAAATGTTTGCCGAGCGATGCTATGATATTCGTTAGGTGACACACCATGAGCAAACATTATGAAAGCGAATAATAAAAGCTTGTGTTCTCCAAACATTCAGTAATGCAGGAGTGGCCAATGTGAGCGCGTTTGTCCCAGACACATCCTGCTTGTTCACATCTGTAACCTAATGTGACCTATAATAATTTTATGTGCTTATCTGTCAGCAACTTGCTCAAACAAATAACCGATAAAAGAGATGAAGAGCATAAACAAACACTTAATATCAGGTTCTACCAACTGCTGTGACTTTCAGTTTATGGTCTGTATTGCTATAAATCTATCAGAGATGCAGAGACTCTGTTCCACATTCTAGAGCATTCAAAAGGACATTTACCAGATTGGTTTATATTCATTTCATGCAGTTTATCAATATAGCGCCAATTCACAACACATGTCATCTCAAGGCACTTCACCAAATGGATTCAAAGTTTTCTATCTAAGGAAAACCAGTTGATTGCATCGACTCATTGACTCGAAAGCAATTCCTCACACTAAGCATGCTTGTAGCGACAGTGGAGGAAACCTCCAGCAGAACCAGGCTCAGTGTGAGCGGCCATCTGCTGAGACCGACTGGGGTTCAAGGAGACAGAAGCAGAGATACAAAAAGCAGCTGGAAAAGGCGGCCCCGTCCAGGAAACACACAGCCAGGCAGATGAGTTCTGAGACAACTCCCATTTCAGAGGATGAAGAGAGCACATCCAGCCAGTCAACGCCAGAGAAACAGGACTACACTGGGAAACAGGCCGCTCTCCAACATCTATAAAGAAGGGTGTTGATGGCAGCAGCACAGCTGATATTGAGATCCACTTAATCAAATCTCTGCAGTCTTCATGAGGTTCCCAAAATATTACAAATTTTTTAACCTTAATTCCAGCGAAAGTTTTAAACAGTCTTATTTACATGTATGTGTTGTTTATTTTTTTTTAAAGTTTTCTTATTTAAACGCAGCTACATAGTGATCCTAGGGAGTGGTGGATGAAGTACTCAACAGTACTATTGAGTTAAAGTATTGATACTCATAAAGTCTAGTTAAAGTATTAAAGTATTCACTTTTGAAAATACGTATTCAAAAGTATGTGGATTTAAAAGTACTTTAAAAATACTAATAAAATGTTCTAATATCAGCAGAATCTGTATAAGTTTCATAGCAATTTTAAAGAACCTTGTTACTTTCAGAAACCACGGCATGTATTGATGCATTAAAACACTGCTACAAATTCTAAAATTCAGCATAAAAACGCTATAGAAAATAAGAGGTATTTTGATGATTATTTCTTATTTAAAAACAAACCAAAAAGAAAACATGAGTGTCTTGATTCTCCTTAAACGTTCACTAAAAAGCAGAAGTGCCAAGAAAGAATTGATCATGTCAAATTAAAAAATTCTTATTAATCATTTTTACTCTATATTTATTGTTCTACTGAATAAAAAGGGTTTTATAAATATTTATGACCAGCATAGAGATGTTTTCCTGAAAGAAAAAAACAAAACTATTTATCTTGGGAACCAGGCCTGCATATACAATATTTAACATCTCATATCTGCTAGAGAAGTCGTTGGGGGGAAATAATCCAAGTTTTACTGCAGAAATTGTAACATGAAAGGCTGAAAAACATTTAGTTTTGACACAGCTTTAAATATAATTTTACATTATGGATTTGCAACAATCAGCTTTACCCTTTTGTTGTCCTTTAACATGGTTATCCTGTTGTTCTTTTATACATTTTTAAACCTGTTAAGTGTAGTGCTTTAGAGTTTGTTTGAAAATCAGCTTTAAAATTATTTCATTTTGTTTTAATGCTCTGAAGTTCACCTGATTTATATTAGGCCACAGTTCCTTCTCTATTCTCCAAGCTTGAGGTGGTGCTATAAAGCTAAACCATATTTCTACATGGGTTCAAATAGAATGTTAAACACCTATTTATGTATATTTTGTGTGAAAGTATGAGTTACACATTTGACTCTGTATAAATAAAACTCTAAATTTAAGTTAAAATACCTGCAACAAATGAATGTCAACTCTTTACCTCAAGAACCTCAGCATCTGTCGTGCAATAGACCAATTTAAGGTTTACATTTGTGTTATTTGACTCATCCACCTGGGTGCGCCATCGTGTTATATTCTGTTTGCAGGTGTCATACCTTCTCAGATTTATTTTCATTCCATATGTATTTGGAAACTTTAACAAACCTAACCACGGTGAAGCTTAATAACAGAGTTAGTTGTTTTAGTCAAAGTTATTTATCTGGCTTTCAAGGGTACTATTAACTGAAAAATAAAGGGTGATTTAGGTCCAGATGAGATATGAGCCTAAGGTCTGATGTTCTGAGAGAAATCTCTATTTTCTTCATTCAGGCTTGGGAAGGTGTTTAAAATAGCCTCCAGGAACGAGGTTAATTGTTCCCCTAAAACAATGAAAATTCCTCAAGTCAAAGGCTGCGTGAAGTAACTTCCTCTTCAGTCAGACCTTTGGGTTTATTTTCCTTCATTTCTTCAAAGACAGCGCAAATCTCCACCTTGATGCCTTTTTGAACTGTTTTTACTGTATGAAAGAGTTTAGATTTGACGATCAACAGACCTCCAGGATCAAAGTTTGCTTGTTAGTTTAAGAATTACTTGGTTTTCTTGTCATTGTATTAAACTCTCCGATTTGTCCCTCTAATGTTTGCACAGCAAGGATGACTATTGTGAAGAAGGATATTTAGTCTAATTCGGCCCCAGCAGACATCCCCTCCCTGATGCAGACTGACTTCACAGGTGAGGTTGGGACATTACAAGCATCCTGTTGTTTGACGTGTCGGTTGAAAATCAGCACCTATATACAGGCTGTGTTGCAACAACCTGCCAAGCCTGTATGAGTCAAATCATGAGGGAGGCTGGCTGTTCAGAGACTTACCTTTGAGTATCTTAAATCATAATTATTTCTATTTTTTTTCTCTCTCTCTACACTACTCTAATTTTGATTTATATTTCACCTTAGTAGTAATTAAAGCAGGCGCTGCTCATTTTCTCACAATCCCAGGATGTTCCTTTAAGTGGCATTAGTAGAAACACTGGCATTAGACTTACAGGAGCTTAAAATGCCTCTGCTCTCTTGGTAGAAACTCAGCAGCTAAGTACATCAAGCACTCTCATTACTTCAATTACCGAACTCCTGATCATAATAGGATTTTTTTTCACTGACATGACGACATGCTGGGTAGAGTGCTGTAATCTGTGTGGAAGAACAGTACCCCAAGTGTTATGGAGGGCTGTCTGGAGTGATCCGCTGGCAGTGCCTCTCTGTTACCATTGGGTTTGACTTTACCACAGAATTTCTCTCTCAGTTGCCTCCAACATAGTGGCAAAAAATGTAAAGCTATAAGCTGCAGCAAGCAGAGAAAAATCAGTGCAACATTGAAATAAAGGATACTTGCTTTATTCTTTATGCTTTATTTTCTTACCAAAAATAAAGATTTATGGTTGTCTGAACAAAAAGTTGAAGGTTTTTTGTTTTGTTTTTGTTAAAAAATGTTTACTTACACATTGGTATGCAAACATGTACGATCAGTTGTAATCCTCAAAATTCCATCCAAGCCACCTGGAGATATTTTGACTAGAAACAGTCAACTTTTTTTTCTCCAAAGCATGAAAATAATCTGCATCTCAACTTTACATTTGAGCTGTACTTTAATAAATGAACTGTATCACTCTTTAATGAACTTTAATTTATCAGCATGGGATATAATTTTCCCTATTGTGAAAGAAGGATATAACTCAGGTTCATACTGATATCAGAACATGGATAAAACCAGATTGGGGTAAGCCTTCTTTTTGGCCTAAACATGCCCATTTCTATAGCAAAAAGCAAATTAGAGGTCAAAATATTTCAATAAAAATGTATACAATGCAAACACTTTTTCCAGGAATCAGGTAAAATAATGTTTTCATAGGACAGATGCCCGTTGTCTAATTTAAGATTAAGCTACGGCAATTACATTTTTAAAGAACCTTTACCACAGAGGCAAAAATTTTTTTATTATGTTGTACAATTATTAGATATTCAATGCCCACCCAGCCTGTGGAAAATATTGTATTTAATCAAATTATATTCAGACTGTAATATATTGTTCTGTGAACACCAGCCCAACTGTCTGTCTGTTAGGACGATAAACCAAAGTGTGAATTGAGCTCTAATCAGGGTCAATCTGATAACTGCACATATATGCAATAAATACATCAGAACTTCGATTCAAAGTATAAAAAAAAATTAACAAGAATAAATAAAGTCTAAGTAAAAAATATTTCAGTTGAAACTCTTGACTAAACAGTGTAACTAACCTCCCTGTCTAGGTTTAAGGGTAGGGTTAAAACTTTCCTTTTTTTTTTATAAAGCTTACAGTTAAAGTGGCTCAGCTTATCCTGAGCTATATATATAGTTATGCTGCTGTAGGTTTAGACTGCTGGAGGACATAGGGACCTCTTTTACATCATTCTGCTTCGTTCTATCTTTATTCTCCCATTCTGCAGTATTTGTTAATTCAACCTCTAACTTTATGCTCTCTCTGCTGTTTCTCATCATAGTAGGTTCATCTGATCTGTTCCTGTTTTGCTGTGACATCACTCTGGAAAGAAATATCAGCTGTGCTGCTGCCATCAACACCTTTGTTTATAGATGTTGGAGCTTTACACTGAGGTCCTGCTTCTCTTACAGTGACTAACTGTATGTGCTCTCTTTCATCCTCTGACATGGGAGCTGACCCAGAGCTCGTCTGCCTTGCTGTGTTTTTCCTGGAAGAGGCCGCCTGTGGTGCTGGTTGACAGTTACCTTTTTTTTTATCTTTACTTCTTTCTGTATGTCTGCTTCTGTCTCCTCAAACCCGCGCTGGTCTCGGCAGATGGCCGCTCACACTGAGCCTGGTTCTGCTGGAGGTTTTCCTCTCCACTTTCGCTACATGCATGCTTAGTGTGAGGGATTGCTGTCGATGCAATTTGCTGATTTTCCTTAAATAGAAAACTTTGAACCGATACGACTGTATGACCTGGTTGAATTATCTATGTAAAGTCTCTTTAGATGACGTGTTGTATAAACTAAACTGAATTAAATTATGCAACGTTAAAGGAAGAAACGAAAAATGATTGAAAATCATAATTATTAAGTTCGGGATGGTTTTATTTTTGAGAACCATATATTAATATATGGTTCTCAAAAATTATATATATACGTAGACAGCTGGAGATAGGCACCAGCACCCCTCGCAACCCCAATTGGTTCAAGCATGTCAGATGTATCAATAATCGATTTAATTGAAAGCATTACAGATGGCATTGATAAATGTAAATTTCTTTGGGGATTTTTTATTGATTTACAGAAGGCATTCGACACCATCGATCACAGTTTACTATTAAAAAAGCTGGAAAGGAATGGCATTAGAGGGTTACCTAACGAGTGGTTACAGAGCTATTTGGAGGATAGAAAGCAAACTGTACAGTTTGGACAACATAAATCTGGGCTCAGGGGCATAACGTGTGGAGTACCGCAGGGCTCCATTTTAGGTCTAACGTTATTTATTATGTACATAAACGATATTTGCAATGTGTCTTCTGTTATAAAGTTTGTACTTTTCGCAGATGACACTAATATTGTATGCACTGGAGACAACTTGGAGCAACTTTTGGCGCAAGTAACAATCAAAATGAACAAGTTAAAGAAATGGTTCAACAACAATAAATTATCATTAAATTTGAAAAAGACTAAACTAATGTTATTTGGTAAACGGAAAACTAATGTTCCAATTGAAATTATTATTGATAATGTAAGTATAGAGAGTGTTAAGCAAAATAATTTTTTGGGTGTGATTATAGATGAGACATTGTCCTGGAAAGATCACATTAATTATTTACGCACAAAAGTTGCTAAATGTGTGGGAGTGATGAACAGAGCACGTCACTTCCTCAACCAAAATGCATTGTTCCTTGTGTATCACTCACTTGTCATGTCTTATTTGAATTATTGTATCAAAGTTTGGGGAAACAATTTTAAGACCAATCTTCAGCCCCTGGTTACACTGCAAAAAAGAGCAATTCGAATCATTCATAAAGTAAATTATTTACATTGGTTATTTCTACAATCCTCCAATTTAAAATTATTTGATCTTGTAAACTTAAGAACTGCACAAATAATGTTCAGAGCATCAACTGGCTCTCTTCCAGAAAATGTCTTAAAACTCTTTCAGGAGCGGGAGGCACTTTGCACCTATAATCTTAGACGCGAAAATCGATTATACCAACCAAAAGTAAGAACTACCTTGAAATCAATGTGCATCTCAAGTCGTGGTGTCACCCACTGGAATAGTTTACCGGAGGAACAAAAGTGTTGTGAAAACATAAACCATTTCAAAAAAATATTTAAGCGGGATGTCCTGAGAAAATACCTGGAAGAGAGTGAGTGATGTTCTATGAGGGTGGTGTGGTGTAGGGAGGGGGTTGCAGGGACGGGGAGCGTTGGGCCAGTGTGTTGTCTTGTATGCAAGTGTGGAGTGTGGATGGGTTGTTTGTCTTGTCTTTGTCTTGTCATTTGCAGGAGTGTCCTTGGGATGAGCGCGAGGGGATTGGACATGTATAAGCTTTTGCTTCTTCCATCCCCTTTTCAAGCCATGCATATGTATTGTTTGTCATTATATGTATTGTAAAATGTGTGCAGGTTTGAAATAAACTTTTTGAAATGAAATGAAAAAAAATGGATGGATGGATGGATAATTTAGGGATTCATTTTGGTAGAAATTAAAGAATGTTTAGTATCACCTCTTGTGAGCTGGAAGAAATAAAATGTTGATAGTTAGACAAGGGGATTTTTTTATGCTTGGCAGAAGATGATCAGCCCATACAGTTTATTAAGTAGTGAGGGCAGGAAGTGCCGTACAGCTGAGAGCGAACCAACACTGTGGAGCACAGGTACAGCGCGCAGAAAGACACATTTCTGCACAAGCACAGCTGGAAGAATAGAGTTTGTCAGAGTTAAGCACACAGTACCAGTGTTCTGTATGACACCCAGATAATTCCAAATTATTGTCACCCCGCCACTGCTGCCATGATCCATCTGCGGTAATTCTGAATGTGCACTGCTGCACAGCAGGTGTCCTGCGTGACCAAACAAGATGCAGCAGCACGGCTGCTTAGCTGATTACAGCACAATGATGCATTTTAAACATCTGACCTAAAATTTTTATTAAGCCTTGTCTCGACAAAACCTGACAAACACTCTGAAGTTTTTGTCAACAAAGATCGATGTTTAGCTCGTCAATGTTCATTATCTTCATTAAAAAAAGTAGAATCAACTGAATAATGTTGTCGTCCCCATCGTTGACGAAAACAACACTGGACTTGAGAGAGGTCCATCTCTTTCTTGACCAAAAAATTTATCTTTTTATGTTTCTTATGTTATATAAAAAATCTTTATTAGCCTATGAGAATCTTTTATTAGCCCAATTTTTTGGCAATGCAGCATGCATGTGGGTGGTTCTCTGGAGCTCATAGAAGAAAAATTACTGATGTCCAGACATTGGTGTCCTCAATGGTAGCTAAGGCCATAGGTGTGTGCTAACTCAAAGTTTATTCTAGATGATCTTAAGCATTCATTGCAATCAGTGCCTGAGCTTCGACTACCATTGTGATTACAGCTTCCCTTTCCTGTAGTGCGAGGGAAGATCATCTCAAAAGTGGAGGATGTAGATATACCCTCCAGCTCCATCAAGAGGACTCAGTTCAGCAGCAAGGGGTGCTGCACTGCGAGTGTAGTGTGAAATGGATAGGGGGAGGGAGTGGCTACTGATTGGGAAAGGATGAGGATGAGGGTCTGTGAGGTAAGACCTTTGTCCCCAAGCACAGTGGGGACAGGATCAAATTTCCACTCTAGTATTGTCTTGTGGGAGGGGAGGGGGGGGGGGGGGGGGGG
>NW_015150694.1:839268-851928 GCF_000732505.1 Cyprinodon variegatus
GGGGTCAGCCAAAAATGGAGAGGAGAGTCCAACAGCAAAGCAAAACTGCATCCTCCTACACCAATGATCAAGATAATATCCGCATGGACATTGGTTCTCGATGTCCAAAATTATATTAACATGGGTGTCTCATAAAAAAAATCCAATTCTGTCTGTAAAAGACAAAAATTAGATATTGAATGTGTACACACACAAAGCTGAACATGAGAAAAAATGAATAGTTGTATTATTAGTTCAGTAGGAAAATGCAGAAGCAAAAATTTAGAGTGTTGCTTGGACTGATAGGATCTTTGTGTCCAGGTGTTTCAGATTTCAGGCGGTAAACAGGTAAGACCTGTTTTACCAGAAGCTGTGGTTAATGAGGATCAGCTGGTTGCTTCGTCAGTTCATAATAATTCATTGTTCTGCTTACAGCCTTATTGGCAATAAAATTTCTTTCTGAGTATGTGTCTTTCTCTTTTTACGTCTAACGATTGTCATTGAGTCAACTTTCTGAGAAACTGAACTAGCAGGAAGGACAAAATGTCAAAGATCATAATCTGCAGCCACTAAAACAGTTGGAGGAGAAAAAAAATGTAAAAAGTCAATGGTTGCTAAATAAGGATGGCAACTAAATTTCCAATTTCCAATGATCTCACATTTCCGATAGCCAAAAGCAGAAAACAAACTACTTTTACTGGCAATCTTCTCTTTCTCTTGTGAGTGTCTGTGTGTGTGCTTGTATCTGATTCATCGTAGGGCCCATTTTCTGGCCTGATGCCTTGTCACCACAAGGTGAATAACTGTTTCATGGTCAGGGTCATGTTTAGGACGCAGGTTTGAATTGGGGCGAGGTATGAACATGTAATGATAAGAATAAGGGAAAGGGTGTTTTTGTGACTTGGTAGGGACAATTTCCAGGAATATGCCACATTTTGGGGACTTTTATTTACTTGTGAGGACCAACAACTGGTCTCCATGAGGAGAGGTTCTGTTCTTGGGCTGGGGTTAGGTTTAGGACTAAGATGTGCATTGAGTTTAGGTTAGGTTTAGGAATAGGTATGGTAATAGTTAGACTTAGGGTCTGTGTTAGGCAATAAAAATAAATGCATTTTAAATGAAGGTCAATGGAATGTCCCCTTAAGAATAGTGTGACACAAAGTGTGTGTGTGTGTTTGTGTGTGTGTGATAGAGAGGGCGTGTCATAGAAAGGGCGTTTCAGGTCAAACAATATAAAAGATAGATGACTTTACTTTCAAAGTATAAGAGCAGCTCTGTTCTTCCTCATTGCTGAGTTAAGTTGGTTAGACATGCCGGTTTGCTTTAACACTAACATACGGTAATAGCTATTGCAGACATAACTCTATGCTATAACAGCTGCTTTTTTCGCATTGTGGTTGGTATAGTTGTCTGCTATAGCTTTGAGCTGCATGCCGCACAGCACGCACGCAGTTTCTTCTTCCTGTTTGTCGGCACTGGCTTGTGGCGAAGGTTTAGACCACAGGAGCTTGTGATGAATGAGTAGGCAGAGTGAAAAAAAATACTTAAGAGTTTGGTAGTCTGGAAACGATCAGTTAGTCAGACAGAGAGAGTGAGTGGGCTTGGAGGAGACTTATTGCATGACTTCAATGAAGAAGAAAATGTGAAAGGCTTTTGACTGTGTTTACATTTATATAAAAATAAATGACAATTCAGTAACAAAAATGTGTGTTTTAAGACCATAAGTCACATAATAATTCAAGGAAATCTTTACATCACATAACACTTAATTTTAATGTATGTATGAACAGAGAATAGATTTAAATTCCCATAAAATAGGGACATAAAATGTCTAAGAAAACGCTTGGCTAAATAGAAGACTACCCCTTACTATCCTTGTGTTTTTAAGAGCTGAAATTACAGTCCAGTGTCACATGAGAGGCTCCTCCTTAGTGTCATTTTTCACTCTGTGTCACTGTGCTTGTTTGGCCTAAAAGAATGGAGAAGAAGAAGAGGTATGAGGAAGTGAGCAAGATAACATTTAATGAATTAATCCATTGTAAAACAGTCCCATTGAGATCGTTTTTTTTCAAAAGATATAAGTCAATATATAAGCTGATTCTGTATTTGCTCATTTTTGCTAGGATACAAGCATACGTGATTACACTCAGACACACAGGAAAGCCTGATGGTAAAGATTAATCACAAAAAGCCTGAGGAGCTGCAATATCTGTCACAGAGGTACAAAATTTCACATCATGCATTTGTGTGACAAAACAGCAGGACAGCATCGACTGCAGGACTGAGAGGAAGCATCTGTAGAGAACATAGTTTTCCAGCAGCCGGTGGTCCATGTGGGCTCTGTAGAGGAGCAAAATATGTTCGCAAAAAACCCTCAGTAAATTGAATAGCTTCCGAAACAAACCAAAACTCTGAAGTCCACCATTGTTGTTGGTTTGTTAGAGTATGTGTGTTGTGGGAGAGGCGAGGCATGACACATATCCATAAAGTCTGCAGCAGAAGCGGTTCCTGCTGTTTACATGGAGCTGCAGCTTCAAACTTTTCCCACTTTGGGAGCAGGTTTGAGGTGCTCTCTTTTTCATCGTCCCTTCATATGGATACACTGGAAAAAAAAAAAATCAAAATCTAGTTAAGTCATTTTTTCTTAAAATAAGTGCATCTGTTCTTGAATTGAGGAGGTAAAAGAGACATGTTGCCAATGGAACAAGACCATTTACATTTAAAATAAGAAAACACAATTGCATTGTCCTGTTTCAAGTGCATTTTATCTTAATATCTTATTTTAAGAGGAAAAGACTCATTCCACTGGCAGATCATCTCATTTACCTTCTCGAATTAAGGGTAAATGCACTTAATTTGAGACATTTTTACTTATTTCTAGATCGTTTTTCCAGTGCACAACTTTCCATCCTATTAATAATCTTGGTGGATGCTCCCAAGCTCAGCTATATATCTCTGTGGAGGAATTTTATATTTTAGCTCACTCTTGTTCACAGAATTATCAATCTTTCAGGCATAAGAGTGTTTTCCAGGATCATCTGTGTCAAACGGGCCCAAAGTATGAGGTGCTAGGTGGGATCTTTCTTTGATTTAATTAAAAAATGAATAAAAATTTAAAAATATGGACAATACTTTTAATCACTAAGGTTACCATAGTCTAAAGGCAAGTGAAGAACTAAAATATAAGCTTAATGTGAATTTAATCTGCTGATTAATTGCTGTTCTCTTTACTTTTTGCTCAGGAAACCCAGCCAAATGTTGTTAAGTGATAATATACATAAAATGACTCTTATAATTTTCTGTCTGTTTAAGCTCATGACACAGTGTTAAGGGAAAGTTTAGTCTGGCCATCGGTCACTCCATAGTCTGGTAGCTTGCAAAGCATACCAGCATCATCATAAATACAATTAACTGTTTTACTGGTGTTAAGATGAACTTTTTGTGAAATTTTATTATAGTTTTATATTAAATATATTCAAATGCACATCTTCAAAAATGTTAGTCTGGTCCGCGCTAAGATTTTTTTTAACCATCCATCAGCAGTGGTTATGATTTCATAAGTCTCCCATGAAGACTTATGAAATCATAACCACCACGTAGAATTAAATGAGGCAAGCGTGACCATTTCCACCATAAACTTTTGTGCATATTAATCCTCACAGGTAATTCTTATTGTTGGCTTACATGATATAATTTTATTACTGATTGGTTTATCTTGTTTGCAACACCTTTGGGAAATCCACAGAGAGGGAGGAGCAAGAGATCATGAAGCTACAAAATCAACAATCACACGAACAGATACAGAGTAAAGCAAATAAAAGAGCAACTAATTAATTATGTAGGAGCAGAAACTAGGTCAGTGTGTTACTGGTCTCCCCACAAGCAACAGAGAGAGGAAGAACCACTGTGGTCTTGAATGAGCATGATAACATAGCACCCCCTCCCCCACCCACAGGTAGCATTTTAATAATGCATCACCATCGTGCAAACAGCAGACAGCTTCGGGTTTCCTGCCCTCACATTCACAAAGCTCGTACTACTGTGCCTGATGAATTTAATTGATGTTTGATTTCCATTTGCTAGGATTCATAAAGCAAACTGAGAACAAATACCTTGGAAGTGTGGTTGAAACATTTTGAAAACTTCTTGGCTGCTTTTTTGAAATGTTGAAACAAAGCAAAGGAATGTAAAAGGTATCAAAGTTATAATATCACTTCACACTGAAAAAAGTGTAACATGTAGCTGTTCACTCAAACTAATGACTCTCACTGTAAACTAAATAAAATTGATTTGATTGTGTAACTCATTCTTTTTGGATTTTGAGACATCAAGTTTGATTCAGCCTGGACTAAATACACGTACAAAGGACCCAAATCAAAGTTTTTGATTTCTCTCAGGCCCCGTCCACACGAAGTCAAAACGAACACGAAACGCTAATATTTTCCAGAACATTTGTCGTAAAGACGGAGACGTAAAATAAATGTGATCGTCCACACGAATGCACGCTGCAAAATGTATGCCAGGCCTGTAGGTGGCGCTGTGGTGCCAAAGCAAAAATAGGCGACGAAATGTTGGGCATGCGCACTAATATTTATACATGGTTGCCCTGCGGGTCCATTTTCGTGGTTCAGTCAAATTCAGGTGCTGAACTATGTCGTCGATATTGCTCTGTTCTTCCTGGAGATATTCCAGAAGAAGAAGATTCTGTTGTAAGCCCGACAGCAGGGTGAGTAGCATTAGCAGCAACCATTCAACACAGTATGGCGCCATTGTTGTTGTGATACTGTGTCGCGCATGCGTGTTTAGAGGCGACGGTATGACGCATGCGTGTAAGAAAAAAAATGCGGTTAGAGCTTAAAGATGGAAACGCGAAAACGGCGTTTCAAAATCTTCCCACTCTGAAGGCTTAATAAAAAAAAGATCGTTTACAGACCCCCGAAACGCCGGCTTCGTGTGGATGAGAGGCTGGTTTGGTGAAAAATTTGTGCGTTTAGGCCAGGGTTTGGCTTTGTGTGGACAGGGCCTCAATAGGTATATATTTATTCATGGCTTGAAGGTAATTTCTTTTGTTTGAGTCACATGTGAAGTGCGCTTTGCATGCAGTCAGATCAAGTGTTCAAGTCCAAGTCCCAGGCCATGACAGAGGGCCATTTTAGTCGTCTCTGCATCCTGGGTGGATTCCGCCCAAAAATAAACGAAAGTAGCAAAGCAGTGGCATATAATCAACGTTCAACCATTTGTTCAACCCGGCTACATCCATAAAGTTTGCTTCAAGATACTCCGGGTACTCCGGCTTCCCCCCACGGTCCAAAAATTGGTCCATACAGCGGGATGATCCCTTCACCAGGTTTTACCACAGTGATTGTGTGCTCAGGGTGATGAGCAGGGAGAGCTTCAACCACACATTGGGCCTGATCATAAAGATTTGTAAGAACACAAGCAAACTTCGTTAAACATGTGAAGCTGATCCTTAAACCCTATCCATAGATCACTGTGTTTATTCAATTATTAAAATAATAGCTGCATTCCATTTATTTGTTTATTTTTATGAATATGCAAAACATATACTGATGAGGAGACCGTTGGCAGCATGTGAACACATTTAGACTGTCAGAAATAACAATATTCCAATAGTGTAGGGAGGGAAAAGATGTCTGCACAAGAGAGATTAATGCAACAAGACCGAAGAAAATAAATATTTTATAATATAACAAAAATAAAAAAAAGTGACTGAGTTTAAACACTGGCATTTTCATTGACAATCAAAACTAAACATCAGCAGTGACAACAGAACAAGGATCAAAGGAAACGGTAATGTGATTCTTTTGTTTTTTCATTTATCAAGAGGCCATTGGCATTTAGTTAGGTTAAAACAGCAGGGAAGTGTTGTGCATTTTTTTCCTACCTTATACTGAAGTAACATGAGGCAGTTTGGACACATAAAACTGGACCTTTGTTAATTACAATGTAATCAACATAAAACGAAATAAGATCTTACTAAGGAGGACCATGATACTCTCTTTTACTTCACTCATCCTTTACCTCATGTGGCTCAGGGGATCTAGGACTCGGAGATGGTCCAGTGAGTTTCAGCAAACACAGCGGCAGTACACTAATGCAGTGTGACAATCTGTTTTTCCTTTCTGCACGGTACCGGAGAGCATCGAGGGAGTGATGTTTTTCTAATCAAAGATAATGATGAAAAGAAAAGTAAGTAGGTTCTGAGATCAGGATGATTTTCTGGTCCTTTTCTGAATGTGGGCTTTCGTTTGCTTAATACCCAGGAGATAGTTCTGGTATTTATTTGTTTGTTGGCCCTGGTAATGCAAATGTAGTAGGGTGACATTACCACATTTGTCACACTGACACCAAGGACCTCTATAGGATGACTCTCTTTAAGAAAAAGCTCTAAATCAGACCTGTTAGGACGAGAACAATAACTACTTAAACAGATGAATAAGACACCTTAAGACCAACCAATAAATTTGGATAATGTAAGCTTCTCCCAAAACTTCACAATGGTTTAAAGGTCATGGGAAACTTTACCACTAAACATTTAAAATGACATTACAGTAATATTTTTAATCGTCCTTCTTTGTTTATGGAAGGGTTAATTAGTGAGGGATTAAACAAGTTTAGCTCTACACAGGTCCAAACACCTCTGGGGGATCTTAATTCCTGGCAGCCTTAGGGGCCTGTGGCACCAGTGGCACAACCTTTGTGGGCCCTGCATTGAAAAGAAAGGAGCGTGTCAGCAGTTCAGCTGAGATCTAGAGCCATGTTTGGTTTTCTTCCAGCTGCCCGGTCTACTGAGCTTCTGCAGGGGCAGTGTGCAGAGCAACAGGACCAGCCACTGTGAATCAGGGACTTGTTGGGGGTGGGTAATCCCACAAAGATGTGTAAAGGCATAATGGGGAGAAGAAGAATATGCATTCAGCCCTTGTGTGGGGAATCCTGGCTTGTTTAGGAGAAGCCGGTTCATTCTGGTTAGCTTTTGGTTTGTCCCCAGCCTCCAAAGTGCCCAAATGATGAGTAATGCTGCACTGGCACATGGTTAGGAAAACAACAAAAAACCCATTCAGAGTCCAGATTCCTCACCGTTTGAGGAAAGCCTTTAAATGTATGTTAAAATACTATTAAGGTGGAATTTTTTTTTAAGCTTCAGCACAAAATTTAACCCACCTGAAGTGATGGAGAACAGGGATTACATAATCAGTTATCAGATAAACATTTTTAGGTTTGAGGAAAGCCTTTACATGTATCTTAAAATACTATTAAGGTGGAATTTTTTTTTAAGCTTCAGCACAAAATTTAAACCACCTTAAGTGATGGAGAACAGGGATTACATAATCAGTTATCAGATAAACATTTTTATTTTCTCAACACGGAAGCTAAACCAGATATGAAGGATACATTTTGTTGTGAAATGCCACACAGTCTTTTCAGACTTTGAGCTGTTACCACACCTGATCATATGCTAACTTCTGTGCTTTATCTTCCAGTTTCGCAATCTCTCCAGCCTAAGTGGGATTGAAAAACAGTCAGAGCCCTTGGATAATGCTCCAGTTCTTTAAAAGGACTGTCACACTTGTTAGTTTCCTAACAATCTCTGCTGTAAATGGATTTTTTCCCCCCTGAACCAGATTTTGATTTCTGAATTGAAATAGCTGGATGGCCAGATTCTGTATGTAAATGTCTCAGTTTTTGTGTTCAATACTTTCTTTCTTCAGAAATGCCTTTGCTTTCTTATAGCATTGCCAGCGATTGCAAAGCTTACTGAGTAAACGATGTTGTGCAATCCCACTGTTGCCATGTAGGTCAGAGATTTGCATCAGCTCAGCAAGTATTTACTGCAGAGTCACTTTAAATAAGTACTTTTGCCACTTTCGTTTCGGGTACCTATGATCAAAATTTTTTATACATGATTTTAATTTTACATATTTATTTGTTTTGATATACAATAAAACCAGATATTACATACATTGTTTCAAAACTGACAATTGATCATAATACATATTTTCTGTTTTAGGTATTTACATCACTCATGTAAATAATTTTCTTTTAAGATTGAACTGAAAATGTTACACTCACATTGCTGGATTATACAGAGTTCTTGTCAGTGAGCTTTGAATAGTTTTTCTATAAACTTAACCCGTCCCCTTTTCCCCATAGCAGGATGCTGCCGCCACCATGCTTCATTCTGGGGATGGTATTGTCCTGGTGATAAGTGGTGCCTAGTTTGCTCTGAATATGATACCTGACATTTTAACAGAAGTGTTTAGTCTTCATTCCATCAGATCAGAGGATTTCATTTCCCATTTTCTTAAAGTCCATCAGTTACTTTTTGGCAAACTCCAGACAGGCTGCCATGTGCCTGTTTATATTAAGGAGCTTTTGTCCATCCAATCTACCGTACAAGGTAGACCTCTAAGAGTTTACAAATGATGGAGGCCAGAAAGTACGAGAAAATTTTTCTTACCCAGATTTGACCCTCAGCCAAATCTTGTCTCTAAGGTCTACTGATAATTTCTTTGACTTCGTGCTTTGTGTTTGAGCTCTGACATTCACTGGAAATGGACGGACCTAATTTACTGCAGGTGGACTCCATTTAAGCTGTAGAAACATCTGTATGATGATCAGTGAAAACATATAAAGTTCAAAGGATGTGAATACCAATGCAAATGTAATATATAAGTTTCCTAGTTAATTTAAATGTGTAACAATCAAACAAAAAAGTATTTTCTACCTTGTCATAATAGGGTAGACTTAGATTATTTCGACTTGTGATGGAGAAAATAAAACATGGTGCAAAAAAAAAAAAACGCATTGATATGGAATTTCAGAGCATTAAATATATTTTTGCAGATATCCAGCATTTTGGTTTGGTGTTGTCAGACTGATGCGGAGTCAGTGACATGATTTAGAGATTTTTTCAACATTCAGCTGTCTGATGGCGGTGGGGAAGAAGCTGTTTTGGAATCTGCTGGACCTGCATTTAATGCTGCAAAGCCTCTTCCCAGAGGGTAGCAGGGAGAACAGGCCATGGTGGGGGTGTGAGGGGTCATTGATAATGTTACAGGCTCAGGACACAGTGCTGGGATGAAATGTCTTTTATGGATGAGAAGAGATGCCTCAATGATCCTCTCTGCTGTTCTCACCACTCTCCTCACCTTCTTCCAGTCTGAGACGCTGCAGCCTCCACAGCACACAGTGAGACAGCTGGTCAGAACGCTCTCTATGCTGCTTCTATAGAAGGTGGTGAGGATGGGTGGGGGCAGGTGGGCTCTCCTCATCCTCCTCAGGAAGTACATGCGCTTTTGTGCCCTTTTGACCAGGAGGTGTTGTTCAAAGTCCAGGTGAGGTTGTGTGTGATGTGCACCCCCAGGAATTTGGTGCTGACTACCTCTACAGCTGAGCTGGCGATGAGCAGTGGAGCATGTTTCTTACTGAAGTCAACAATGATCTCCTTCGTCCTCTCCACATTCAGTATAAGGCTGTTGTCTCTGCACCAGCCCACCAGCTTCTCCACCTCCTCTTTGTAGTCCTGCTCATTGTCTTTTCTGATGAGGCCCACCACTGGAGTTTCGTCTTCAAAATTCACGATTTATGAACTTCAATCGTGTGTAAATCCCTTTATTGTCCCACAATGGGGAAATTCGTTTTCTGCATTGTGACCCATCCCCTCGGGGAGCAGTGGGCTGCCATTGTGTGGCGCCTGGGGAGCAATCAGGGGTTAAGGGCTTTGCTCAGGAACCCAGAGTGCAGGCTGTGGGAATCAAACCGGTTACTTGCAACCTTCTCAGAGCACTAGCACACTGCTCAAACCACTAGGCCAACTCCCCCCCCCACTAGGTCAACACTTTGAAAGTGTAGACTTTAAGGAAAAAGAATGTACAAGGTTATAAAAGGTATAACCTAATATGAAAAATTGCAGTGCTGTGAACAGTTCATGAATGGACAGCTTAAGCAGGAGCAAAGACTCAAACCCCCCAATCCTCCACTAAACTCCATTATATTGTGCTTTTAGAGGAATCTTTCTCTGAATTCTTGTCAAGATTGAACATGGATTTTTTTTCTATTGTTCTGTCGTGTCCATTTGGTATGATGGAATCCATGTTGAGGCAAATAAAAGAATCATAATCGAAGTATGCATTTCTAAAGGTAAAGTAAGCTTTTGAACAGCACAAACTTAAAATGATTTACGAAGATCAACTCACTCTGTTTTAAGCACAGAAAAAGACGTCAATTCAGCCCTTTTTTAAACTGCAGAATGTGACCCATTGACAAAACCAAATTCCCTGAAACAAACATGGCACTTAACCTGTCAGAAAATCAACATGTAATGATCTTGTCTAAAAGAAAAATTGAAGCTTTCTGGGAGATTTTTGCTGCTGTACTTTGACCATTGCCCGGCATGAAGCACTGGAGAAACATGTAAAGCAAAGTTATGCAAAAATATCAAGAAATTCCTGGAAACAAAGACATTCTTTGTGTTGGTGAAGTAAGAGCTTAATACTATCTGAGTAAACAAAGCAGAAACAATGTCCAAGTGTTTCCACGTGAGTTTGTTCCAGAGTACAGGTTCATCGAGTTGGTCATTGAGCAATGATGTGCAAGAATATCTGATCATGTCAGAATCAATGCTATCTTATATTTGGAAAAAAAATTTCTCTAATTAACCAAGCATTTATTTCAACACTGGAGTTTTTCTTTTTTTTTTTTTGTTTCATGTATATTGTTGGTCACTGTGATAAGGATCACAATATATGGGAAAAAATAAATATACAAAACAAGACTGTCTCACATGTCTTTACTTTATCTGTCAGTTTATGTTTTGGATTTAAGGTAAAGAAAAAATAACTATGACCAAAAGTAAACAAACGGGTTTTGAAAAACATTACCGCTGTTTGAAAAAAAAAAATGGCAGCAGGTGATTAAGCTTTGCAGGGTCTTAAAACCAATTTTGCTTAATCATAATGTACAATGTAAATCCTTTCAAATATCCTGAGAGAAAACAGGAAACTTCCTCCATGTGAAATCCAGCTGATCAGTCACCTGACCACTTTGTTTTTAAACCGCAGAGAAAATTCTTGGCATTTGTTTTTGTTAAATCTAACAGCATAAACTGCCAAGAAACAGCTCCAGCAGGTCATAATAATGGCTTTACTACAACTTTTCACAATTATATAATTCTTGGACTCTACTGCATTTGCCTAATTAGCTCACCCTTCTCTATTAATAAACAGAACAGTAATAAAAACAACATTGGTGTAATATATTAACATCTATCAAAATATTGGTGATTCCAAAGGCTTCTTACATCATATTAAAAACATATTACTTTTTTAATAAGATGGATTTGACATTGACATGTGAAATAGTTTACTAAAGCTAAAATAAATCTCCCTCTCCTTTCTGTTACCTCATCCATAGCAGCTCATTAAACTGTTTTTGTTGACGGAGATGCATGTTTTAAATCTGAATAATTGTTTTAACATGTTTGAATGGAGCTGATTAAGGCCTTTGAAAAAAACCCAGCTTCAGTTATGAGCGTTTTAGAGGGATTTGGAGCTTTGGAGAGTCGAAACAGCTTCAGTAGTCAGGCACAAATCATTACATACACTTTTTCTGCAAAAACTCAATTATAACAAGTGGAGGACAGTGTCACTTTTTACACTTTCAACAGCTTATGAGATGTTACTAAAGGTTTCATCTTCAAATGTTATGTTCAAATGCATGAAAGCTGAAAAATAACAGTTCTGGTTATGAGGTAATGGCTGTTGTAGATTTTGTGCTGCAGTGACTGGAAACAGTTAACTGAAGCTGGTAACATTTGCATTCATTCATTTCCTGGATTCAGATTAGTTTGTGAAACATTTCATTTTTTAAAAGAATAGAGGTTTAATTCATTGTATCTTATAATACATGAGAAACATTCCTTTTATGATAGCACATAGTTCTTGTTTGGGGCATTCAGCGTTCACTTTGGTATTATCACTTTTAAACACCAGCAGCTTAACTTTAAAGGTTTGTGCCCACATTTTTATTTTCACAATTTTATTTTATGTAGGTTCTCTCTGTACTTTTTTTTTTTTTTTTATATATATATCAAAACCCTGTGAATTTAAATCTGCTTTGACCCCTGAGCAGTGGTAACTAAGGGGAAAATTCTCGGAAATAAAGCCAAGATTGCCAAAGTAGAAAGAAGAATGTTTTTGTTCCTTGCTTTTTTGAAGAAATTAAAATTCTATTGATCTGTGTGTAATGCATAATTTAAAGTAGATCAGGAAGTGTTTACTTTTGGATTGAAACCTTGTATGTCTAAAACCATTTCTTTATTGTACAATTTCTTAGTTTGTCTGTCTGCTACATTCACCAACATGATGTTTTAAACTAGATCTGCCATTTTCACAGCTTTGGTGAGACATTTTTTTTTTATCAAGTACGGTATAAATCCTTAAAAAAAACTTTATTTGAATTCTATAAATGAAAGTTTTATGCCCAACAGCAATGATGAACTGCACGACAGCATTCTATATGTACTATCTAGGCAAGAGTGATCAGTCTGGTAAAGAATCTGGTTGTTATTGGAAATTGTAGTTAACTTTTTTGCAACATAAAACTGACTAAAACTAGGCTAAAACCTTTTAAAGTTTTAGTTGACTAAAACTGACTAAAACT
>NW_015150694.1:852520-856631 GCF_000732505.1 Cyprinodon variegatus
CATGCAGAAAGATGTGGGGCCGGGAATCAAACCCAGAACCTTCTTGCTGGGTTCGATTCACATTGGAGCAGTGATACCCACTGTGCAGCCCACTGTATGTCTCCTTATATAAACCTTTTTTTCCAGCTTCTTTAAGCTCAATGTACAATTTCTGTCCACAACAGAATCAATCCATTGCAGCACCGGTTATGTAGCAGTTACTCATTCATGGAGCCCTACTCCGATAAAATCCTTACTTCTCCTTTAAGGGGTTGAATACAGTCACAGTTATTGCATGGAGGTGCAATGCATGCATGTGTTCCTGTTGACTGTAGATAGTACCCATTGTTTTGCTCTGGGTTTGTGTGACAACACAGTGGAAATGTTTATCTTTAAAAAGAGGGAGATATTGATTTTGTCAATGCCAGTATGTACACACCAGGTTATCAGTGTTCCCGATGGGCTCTGCTCAATAGAGGTTAGTTAAATAGATGTCCCAGATTAAAACATGTTGCTTGCTCAGGTTTCATATCTCACTGAAGCCTGCTAATAGACAAGAAAAAAAATGGTTACTGGCAAGGGTAATTAATTAAGGTTGAGTCAAATCAGATGTTTTTGCAAATCAGCAGAACTCATTGTCCCCAAAGACAGTTTGAGTTGTTGGCAGTCTGTTCGACAAAAAGATACCAAGTCTTTAACAAAGTCATGGAGCAATAATCACAGAAAAACTGAGAAACTGTTACTCTTTTGGGAACACTGTGAGAATTGTTAAGAAACACAGGCCTGAATAACCTTGACCCAGTCTGCTTTAGTTCTTGTCACAATGCCCCTGTTAAGTCCCTGCATGGTTACAGTCTCATTCATGAAGTGGACAGATCCCAGTGTTTTACTAGCCAATGCTTGTTGCCGCAGACCAGCATAAAGTCCCGTTAACCACTTACAATCCTGAAACTTAGAAAGATGAATGACATGTTTATGTCCTAGCTAGGTCTGCTACAACTGTAACTAGGCAAGAGAGGAAGAAAAGCTTAGAAGCAATAACTCTTTGCCTCTTAGAGAAAGCAAGGTCTGTGTGCTGCTAATGTGTGAAAGACACTTTGTGTGGGTTTCCTAATTAATAAAATAAAGCCACTGGAGGATAAGTCTGTGAAGTTTCTGGCCTTGTTTTGTATTGACTATGTTGTAAACAAAACCCAGATTTATTTTGTTACAATAACATCTATGCGTTTTTTTTTTTATCTTAACAACTAAAGGAAGACAATGTCTAGTGAATTATAGAAATTAAAATAAAAGTCTTCACAGACAATATGTTAATATTGCAAACAGTTAATATTGTTTTTTGCTAAATCGGGATGCCCTGAGTCACAGGTTTTGACAACCAGCCGTATAAGAACAACAGAGACCAGTTGTGCACCACTTCATGTCCATGATGAAAGAAAGCCTTTGATGCATTTGTTTGGCTTGTAGACAACCTAGCCCTTGCTTATCAGGAAATAAACCTGACCATTGATAGACCCAGGCCCAGACTCTGGGGACACAGCATTGCGTTTGCATTTCTGATTTACAGAGGACCTCCAACAAAGATGTAAAGCGTGCCGGACATGCGCATGTCAAAGTACACATCCTGCTGTCGCATTTCCGTTCATAGACTGGATTTCTTATCTTAAACTAATGATTCACTCAAACTTTAAAGGTGATTGAAAAGAAAGGCTTTTCCAGCATCCCACCTTGATGGCAGGAAGAAAAAAATAGGATAAAAACAAAAAAAGAAACAGCAGCTAACAATGTAGCTCAGTTCAAACTATGTCATGATCTTGGCACTGATGACTGGCTTAAATACTCATTTTATTCACCTGCCCAATTCTGCCCTGTTTCTCATTACCTCTTATCTGATCCACCCGCTCCTGCCTCTATAATAAAACTATTTGCATCCAGTCATCAGGGCCTGATTATTCTTGTTCCCTCTAGCCAGTGGGAGTGTTTTTAGAATTTCTTGGTGTTTCTGATTTCTTGATCCTGACCTGTTCTGCCTCTCAAGCACTGAGCCTGCCGGTTCCCATCTGAACGGTTTTCCTGAACTGCCTTTGGACTCCTGGATCTCTGAGCCTGCCTGCCCCTGTTCTGATCTGTTTATCTGACCTGGCTTCAGATTCCTGGACCTCTGAGCCTGCCTGTTCCTGTTCTGACCCACCGGCTGGATCCTACCTTGTTCTCTGGGCAAGGACTGAACTTGAAAACCAGGTTACTTACTTACATTCATAATCTTCCTCCGTTAGATTAATGTGGTCACTAACCTGTGTTTTGTCTCCTCCAGAGATTCCTGCCTCAGACGCCATAGCCTCTGTTCTGCAGACCCGTTTTAAATAAACGCTTTTGAGTTGTCCTACTGTCTGTCTTGCCTTGAATACTGGGTCCTTCTGTTTTGAGTCGTGACAAACTAATTCTCAGATGCAATGCTTTCCAAGGTAAGAATGGATGAGGAGTCAGGGAGCAACAATCTTAAAGCAGCAATTCTTTTAAAAAAGGAAAGAAATTTAGCAAATTTGTTTGAATATAAAAGCTAGCACACATATTGCACACATTAATACAAATATACCTTATAAAACTATATATAGTCCTTTTAAAGATAGCTTTTTACACCAAAGCAGATATGAAAGGGGTTTAGATCAATTAAGTTGGATTATTACCGGTGCAATAATATTGCTTCTATAAAATCAACCTAATAAGCAGTGATAGGCAAACCAGCTCATAATTGAAAAGAAACCGCATAAAACTTTATTTTTTTCTTTATTTAGCTTTAACAGAAGGCATTAAGTAGATATTTTGACTGGTTCTTTTTTCATGCATCACAAGTTTTTCTCATGATGCATGAGCCGGCTAATCTGGACTCAACCTGATTTCAAGCATTTATAAATTACTGCATGTTGTCTAACGACAGTTTCTATCTTCACTTGCGCCGCTTCTCTTGTTAACATGGTAAAGCCGTCCGGAGCGTCCGGCACCAGGCTGCATGTAATACAAATTAGCCAATGAGCTGTATCAGTCAAGGTTGCTGCTGCCAGCCACTTTTAGACACAGCAGGCAAACCTGTGGCAAGCTGGGTGTTGGGAAACACGGAGAATACGATGAGAAAAAGAGAGGAGAGAAAGTGTGGCTTTTTTGCAAATAAAAAAAAAAGCCTTGCAGGGCAGCATAAATCCACTTCTCTTATTAAACCATTAAAAAAAAACAACGGGAAAAAAAAACAGCAAAAACGGTCAGTTCAGGTGTTTTATAAAAAATAAGTGAGTAAGGAAATTGTCTATATACCAAACTGAAAGATTGTTGTTCTCTACTTCAAAAACAATTTAGATTTTTAAATGGAAAAACTTTCTGTTTTTTATATTTTTTATTTTAAAATTCAATGTATTATATGGATGCATTTTATTTCAGTGTTAAATGCTGTTTAAAGTAACAGATTATGATCAAAAATGTCTCCGGACCTTTACTGGTTGTTGATTATTATTTTTTATTGGTTATCCCTGCCCTATGGGATGCTGCTGGCAGCATGGATCTATTTGCATTACAAAAATGCATGAAAACAGGACACAATTTAAACATGATTAAAATTCAACACTTATCCCACGGGAAATAATGTTGTTGTTTTTCTTGTGTAAACACTTATCATATAAACTCAATATTCCTGTAAAGTAATAGGGAATTGTCCTTGGAAGAGCATTAGTGATACAAACTGACTCTCTGAAAAGCAGGAGTGGCTACGTGCTTGAGGCCACAGATCAGGTGCGGGCTCTCATTGTAAACAGGTGAATTTGAGCCACCTGTTGAGTCATGAGAAAATTATCCTGGGCACTTTCAAGTGCATTTGAGTGCATTTGATCTCAACATGTTTCCCTGGCTGCAGAGAGAAAATCTGAAGGTCTATGGCACAAATGAGTTAGAAAAGAAATTACTTTTACAGCGTTTAATGCATTCTTTCCCAAGGAAAACTTGGCACATGCTGTCAAGATACAAACTTTGTCGTATGATGATTTATGAGACAGGTCAAGATATCAAGTTTTAGGTTGAAGTTTTCACACCTGTTCTATCACAACTTTGAATAAAAGGCCTTTGTTATAGATACGTAGATAGATAG
>NW_015150694.1:857343-860099 GCF_000732505.1 Cyprinodon variegatus
ATTTTTTTCTTTTCGTTTTTCTTCTGGGTAGATAATTATCCAATTAAAGTATGATTTTGTTTGTTTGTAACATTTCTCCTTAAAGTGGTTCACAGAATGTCCCCATTCGTAGCAGCAAATAACAAAAGTAAAGTAAGATAGGCAGAAAACCGAGAGTACAGTGTGTCCATTTAGTGTATGATTTCTGAGGTTTTATAGCTGAAGGTTGTGTTCACACAGGTCCAAACCTAAACTCCATGTGACAGCCATCCTGACTGTTTGAATTACGAGACAATACCATCCTTCAGAACATTTGCTGCTTTGTTCCTGAAAAATGACTGTTATTGTTTTTGTTGGCGTTTCAAAGGATTTGCTAGTCGGATTCAAGCAAAAACAAATAGTTTTAGAGTGTGCCATTTTCCCCCCCTGTCTCTGCTGCTGTGTGAATTCAGACGTTCTTCCTCCTCTTCTATTATGATTATTTTCGTTTGATTTCTGTTTGCTCTGGCCGGAAATCAGCTTTAGCATTGAACGTCATTGGAGCTTTATCTCTGAGATTTAAATTTGCTTAGAACATTTTATCTATGTTTTTTATTGGGTATCTTGTCACCAAAAAACATATATATGTGGTAAAAAAAAAAAAAAAAAAAAACTTTTGAGAAAGTCTCTATTAACCTTTCATTAGGGTTTCCATTGGATGATTTTCTTTTTCTGTTTAATTTTAATGGCACTGAAGAAAAGACCCTTCCTCGCCCTGGTGCTCTCAGTACTCTATAAACACATGTGTTTCCTTCTTAATCCCTGAAATTATTTTCTTTTCTATGTTCTTTATCAAACTCTGGACACCTTTCAAAAATCCCAAACAAAGTAAGCGCCTTGTTTTCGTCATTCATATTTGTTTTTTGAAGCATTTGGAATCAAACATTCCAACTTCACAGCTGAGAGGTTGAACTTTATCATTATGCCATTAACAAAATATAAGCTTTCTAATGATGTATAATGTTGGAAAAAGTATAACTGTTGTTATTTCCATGAATATTGTTGTGTTTAATGGATTTTAAGAGGCTAAACAAATAGTTTTTTTTAACTTTGACTTAAAAGAACTCAGGCTTTTAGGACTTTTACAGTCTTCTGGGAGTTTTTTTTCCAGATCAGTGGAGAATAAGAACTAAATGCTGCTTCTCCATGTTTAGTTCTGCAGCAACACACATAAACAGGCAAAAATACTATTAATATATATTTAAGGATATAAAAAATCTGAAATAAACAAAAGACAGTTATATAGAAAAAACATTGCGGCAGATAATAAAAAAACAAGAACAGTATGACATTAGATTAATCATTACACATTTTCCCCGACTGGCAAAAGTGGACCTGGACCTTGTTAATAAGGTCCACAGCAAATTCAAGGAAGCAGTTTTTTGGCAGGAGTGTCTGGTCCTCATGGACAGTCGGAAACAGTTTTTTCTGTTATCTAGGGGTTCGATGATGAACTGAATTGAATTATTACCGAAAGATAACACTGATTAGAAGGGGAATTTTACTCAAATGTCAAGTCTAAAATAATCTAAATCTAAAAGAAAACCAAAAACACCTTGCTTCAAAAATAAAGAGCATCACAATATGTTAATTTAAAAGCAACTAATAGCCTCTATAATTGTTTAAACCCTAGGTCTTTCATTAAAAAGTAAGGAAACATATAAAATTTCAAAATTAAAAAACCAGTAGCTTTTTGAGAAAGTTCAATGTTGTAAATACAAATCTGACATACATCCTAATGCTTTAAGTTCTTACAATTGTTGATAAAAAATATTGTAAAAGAAGCCACATATTAACAAAAAACCAGAGAATAGCCGATGCAGAAACTACAAAATCTTTTAACAGCAAACAGCATTACAAAGGGAATGATCCATAAATAACAATCCTGCATAAGAGACCTATAAACAAAACTGAACGTGAAAAAACAAAAATACACATGGTAAAAACCAGGATGCTAAATGGTAAATGGGCCAAAGCTTTTTACACTACATTCAGTTATTCACCTATTCAATCACACACTGATGGTGGCAAGCTATGTAGATGGTAGCCACAGCAAGGCTGCTGTACACTGGCCCCATTGGGCCCTCTGACAACCATCGGTAGGCAATGACTAAATTGAAACTCAAGGAATGGGTGCAGAAGGAATTCTCAAGAAGGAAATGGAACCAGTTTGGTTTGGAGGAAATTAAAACCAAATGTTCAGAGTGTGCAAAAACAGGAATTACAAAAAGAAAATGAGTAAAAAGTGAGTAAAAACTGAACATTACGTAAGGTAACATGTGATTTTACAGTTTGCATGGGTTTGGCTATACAAGTCCACAAACTTGCTTTTTAACTAGAAACAAGCAAAAAAATATATATATATTTGCATAAAGCACACCAGCTTTCTGTGCAGGTGGAATTAGTTTTATATAACACGGAATGATTAGTTCTTGCCTTCTGGTATTGTTATGACTTCAGTCATGTAGACTTAATATTATGACATAGTTTTCATAATATTTTGACTGTATCCTGCTAACTTTACAACGTTTCTATCATATATTGAATATGACTTTACTCTCATATTATTACTTTATCTTTGTACTAAAGATTAGACCCTAATACTGTAAAAAGCAGTTTTTTACTTGAGAACTGAATTCAAGTTTGTAAATCTATCTATCTATCTATCTATCTATCTATCTATCTATCTATCTATCTATCTATCTATCTATCTATCTATCTATCTATCTATCTATCTA
>NW_015150694.1:860486-875888 GCF_000732505.1 Cyprinodon variegatus
ACGATTTGAAACTGTTGGACGGGTATTCTTAGGTGACCCTTAGCTTTCCTTTAGTGCAATCCTTTAAATTCAAAGAGCCACTTAAGCCATGAGACACAAAATAAAGTTAACCATAAAAACACAGTTTTTTTGTTGTCAAGAAATTATGAATACATGAAAAAATAGTAAGTAATATATTAAAAATGTAAATGAATATTCTACTTGAGAGTGTTACTGCTGCCACCATCTGTATTAGAGGAAAAAAATGTCAGAGGTGGGTGGCCAATGATTGGCAAAGGAGGCTGAAGATGGCCATGGCCACCCCTGGCCCCCCATCTAGCTCCGCCCCTGTTATTGGGTAGAGACCATAGATATCCATAATAAAGGCCTTTATTATGGATATCTATGGTAGAGACCACCACGTTTTGTTACAACATACTTCCTGACGGGCCTCCCACCGCCATGACGAGAACTAAGTGGGAGGAGTTTCCCTTGCCTCAGACAGCCCTCCGAAACTCGTCATCAGCCCAATATTAACGCGTGGAGCAGCTCTCGTCTGTATTTCACTTAGAGGCGGAAAACTACAACTTCTGGGAAGTTTTTACAAATCCAAAGAAGTGCGAACATAATTTGGAGGAGATCGCCCTTTAAACGGCAGAACCAGACTTGAAGAGAGACAAACAAAAGGTGGAAGAGGGAGAGCCTGCTTAAAATTTAGATTCTTCCAAGGTTCACAGGCTTCTCAGGGGATCAGAACCCGATTAAAGATGAACAATTTCTAAACGGAACCAACAGGAGATCCATAGGAAGACTGTCCATCCACCGTGACTATAAACCAGCAGACAAAGAGCAGCGCTTCCCTCCCTTCGCTGGCATGGACCAAGGAAAGGTAATAAAACCCAACAATAGTATGCCCTCTTTCCTGTTTAACTTGTTAGGTTACCGGTGTTTGAAACGACTTTAGTTCAACGAGTTCATATTTTAAGCTCTATGGTTGCCATGACAGCCAGTATTCACATCACCTTTGTCTGCTTATTAAACAGTCGTTACGTATGTTAATATTTAAGACGCTTTCAGTTATTTTAAGCACAAAAAATTAAAGCAGCTAAGTCATTTATCCTGTCCTAAAGCAAACCAAAAAGCAAAAGTTTTATTTTTACTTTTTTTTTCTTATCATTTACATTTACTTAACATTTAAAATATTTGCCGTAGTTTTACGTTTATACGTAAAATTTCACTACCATGCGTGATGACGTCATGGGTCGGGGTCTATTCCTGTAAGAGGCTACGTGACTAAAGTTTGTCACCAGCTTTTCAGAAGGCCCAGGAATCTAACACTTATGTGTGTAAGGCATCAGCACGTAGAGCTTCTTAACATCCATTTAATATAAAAAGTAAGAAAAAAAACTTAAAAAAATATAAAAAGTAAAAATAAACTAGCATTTTAATTAAACAACAAACACAACATGAAATTGATTTATACTTTTATATCAAAAGTAGTTACAAAGCTAAATTTTATGTTGTTTTAGTAAAATGTATTTCTTTTAAGAATTATAGAAATAATCCAAAGTTTCCAAACCAAAACAGTTGTTTAAATCAGAATCAGACTTACTTTAATAATCCCAGAGGGAAATTACTTTTGTTACATGCTCCAGATATACAAACATTTTTATATATATATATACAACAATCCACAAAAAAGAATATAAATATATAGATATATCTCTCTATATACATATATATATATATACATATGTATAACTATAGATAAATTTAAAGCTGAGGTCTAAGATTTTATAAGAGACAACGAAATGTAACATTAAAAGCTACATTTTTATTAAAAAAAAGAAACAAATCACATTTTAGAACCTGAATTAGAAGTGATAATTTGGAATTTTAGTGTTTCTACTCCTGATTTTGTTGTCAGGAAAAAAAATGCTTATACCAAAACCTTTAAGGTGATTACTTTCTAACAATTTGTCTTCAATTGTGGTTATTTTTGGTACAAACGGGAATATGGACTCAGAGCATTTTCTTCGTGAACAATTTATCAAAGCTGGTCTGTTGTCCTGATAGAGTATCAGTTAAATGTTTCTGTCTGTTAGTTACTTAAACAAGATATATTAGGTTGAAGTTTAGAGTTATAGATTGTAATACTCTGTGTTCTGAAGGTGAATATGTTCTATCTGGGGTCAGATAATGCTGGCTCCCATCCTGCAGCATATTTTGGTTCCAGGTTACATGAACACATGGTGAGGCACGTACACCTCTGGCTTTCAGCCTCCTCTCCCTCCACTCTCATCATCCATGTTACCCTTGTGTTTTTTAGCCCCCTACATCTTTGGGACACTAAAGCAGTTGTAGTTCGGGACTCAGTGACCCTATCGGGATGGTCACAGTGCTTCTTTTTTAGGAATGCCATGTTACATTTGTTACAAGCAGTGAGTTTCCTCCATGTCAGCTGTTACTTTCAGTGGTTCTGCTGAAGCGTTTGTGTGCAGGTATGGGCTAATCGCCATCTTGTGTTCAGGGTTTTACTATCTGCCAGAGGTGGGTAGAGTACCAAACACATTCCCTCACGTAAAGAAGAACTACTTCGATATTTAGCAAAAAGTAGCCATCCAAAAAAGTACCTAAGTGAGCTTTTAAAAAGTAATTTGTGAAAAGGGTACAGGTACTTAAGTACTGAGTCACTGTTTTAATATTTTAAAAGATATAAATCAGACTGTCCGTAATATAGAGTTATGTACAAATTCTTTTTACTGAAGAATATAATTTTATTGACCCATTACATCTAAAAACTTCATTTGATCAGCAGACTGACTCCTTAGTAGTTCGGCACTGATGAATCTAAAAGCCTGTATCCTATTTTCCTGAATTTACTTTGTGTTGGAAGTTCCTGTGCTGTTCTGTGGATGTGACGCTAAGCGTCAAAAGGGGTCCAACCTAGCAAACAACCAAACTGTTTCAAGATGGATTTTGTGGATACGACTGGTATCCAGCTCAACTCAGACAAGGTGACTCAGGTGAAAAAAAATAAAAAGTACAAGTGCAAGCTACGGGAACGAGCATAAGGTTGCTGCAGTTCTACATTTTGGCCACAGGTGGCAGTATCATTAGAAAAGGCTGTGATGCCTCTTTAATGGCTAAAAGAAAATGTATATGTAGTTGGGTAAAGTAACTAGTTATTACCTACCTCTACTATCTGGCATGGAAGTATTGTTGGTTGGTTAACGGCATATTAAAGTGTGGTGGTTTGGCCTCCTGTGAGAAGGTGCGCTGCTTTTAAATGCATTGTCCTTGTCGGCATCCCTTTTCCCAGCAAGGTGCGGCTCTGTTGATGTCATACACTCCGATTACTTGTTTTATGGAAAATTGTTCCAGAGGCATGTCCTGTTTTTTATGCATCTTTTTCTCAGTAACTGGTAAATTTTTACCACAGATGTGTCCAAATTATTCTAACACTCAGCTATCTATTTGGACTTATGGCATTCCCCTGCCACTGTTAACTTGGACCAAGCACGTCTATCAAATCCCTACCAGCCGTTATGGCAGCAGGTATTTTAATGTGGACTCCAGGGCCAACTGCTAACGCCTCATAGTACATCTATAATTACAGCAGTGAAAGTCTTTCCCATCCTCTGGCTGTCAGACCCCCTGCCAACTCCCACTTACCTTAAAACGCTCCAATACATCTCCTTTCATCTGCATGACTGCTTCCCCTCAGTTTGTCTGCTAATGTAACTGTCATTCTTGTTGTAATGAGGCACAATGAGGCTTTTCTGCAAAGGTTAAGAGGATTTTTTCGGGCTTAATTGTGATGCAGTGAAGCAAGACTGGATGTTAAAGGTATCTTATTTGCTTCATCAAAAGTGTATTTACAACCATTGTTTTTATGTACTTTTGGGAGGGGTGGAGGGATAATCTAAACAAAATGACTCAGTTAGCTGCAGTTAAAGATCAGGGACAGTATTTTGGGAAAAGCGAAGCCCACATTTTGTTGGAAAAGTGAGAGTCGGTAAATAAAAAAAATGAAACAGCTCCGCTCCAGGTGGATCCGACATGATGTTTGTCTTGTAGCAGTTGGGCTTGTTGCCTCACATGATGTCCAGGTGAATAAACTCCCCACATTTGACCCTGGCTTCTAACTAAAAGCATGAACGCCTGCGGGGGGTTCATCTGTAAACGTGTTGTTTCATTGTCTTCAAAAGCGCATGAAACCCCAGGAAGTGGAAAACAAGAGCGGTTCTCAGCTGCTGCCAATCTGTCCTAGAGGACACCCCAGTTCTCCATCATAACATTCCTACAAGTTTTTAATCTGGTGGCAATGTGGATCCTAGTTTTGTTTGGCTAATTGACACAAGCAAACACAATGATACCACTTGCTTCTGCACACTGCTGGGCAGCTGGCTGAAAGAAAGCTGTTGCACTGTTTCCTTTGCTTTTTAGGCTCTATGGTTTCTGGCATTTATCTGGAAACTAAAGAAACTCTGACTTTTGATGTTTCTTTATATAAAACTGAATCTAAAAAGGTTTATTTATCCGAAGACCTGCATTTATATCTGACAGTGTTATTTCAAATTTTCTGTTTAAGATTGTCAATAAAGACAATACATATAGAATACAGATCACCGACTAATAATTTGTATGTATCATTGTACTGACTACAGTTGGAACAATTGTTGACTTGAATATAATTTAGAAAATGAGCCGTCAGTAGTGTCAGCATTAAAATCAGCCAACACATTCCGTGCAGTGGAATGCGACTATAAATACATTTTTATCTGTGCCTGGTTATAGTGCCACTGGCACTGGTAGATAAGACTCCATAGCTTATTGCGAAAGTCAGCCATGTTGCACAGGGAAAACATATAGCATGTAAGCTGCATGTTACTCTCAATTGTGAGATGAAGTTTGATAATTCAGTTAAGGATACATGGCAAAAATAATCTGGAACAAAAATCTTATGGCACTGCCTTTATGGTAACAAAAAAAGGGCGGGGGGGTGTATTTTGCAATAATAATCATTTATATATATATATATATATATATATATTTACACAAGTCATGTTGTTGTTTTGACATATGGGTGTAATTACAATGTTAAAACTAATATTTTTTTTTAGATGAAAGTATATGTATATCTACTGGGGTATTGAATGAGTTCTGTCCAAGGTTTGAAATAGTTTTTACCGAAACTATTTGGATGTTTTTGATCCTATTTACCAGGAATTGACATGATTGCTCCCCTACCAGAAATCCAAGCCTGGGGCAACAAAAAGCCCACAAACGTCTTCACAGTGAGGCACAACGTTACCTGAGGCTTTTAATGAGGATTTTTTTCTGTTTCACTTTGAGACAAATACGAATCCCTGATTGGTCAGATGTGCCTCTAGGATTGATTGACAGATGGCGTCACAACGATTTCAGCTGAAGGCAAAAACTAAATATATTTTTATTAAATGATTAATATTGTGCATCCTTTACATTCTCAATGTTGAGAAGATTTAAATTTCTCAGCATACTAATTAACTAAGGTGTCATATAATGACTCGTACTGCAGCTTCTCAATTTACCTTTTTAGGCCAAACCAAATCAGTTCCACATGATTTCCCCCCCGAGCCTAAAATTGGACACCCCTCATTTAGGCAATGTTGGTGCCATATTTTCAATTTTTTGATCACTACATTCAGCTGATTGCCATGGATAGATTAGTTAGTATTTGGGCTTTAGCTTTATCAGTTACATAGAAGCATCTGCGCTCTGTTGGCCAGTGGAAAGACTAATACTCATACTGTTAGCTGTGCTGTTGGCGTGAGAAGGCCATAGGAGGCGGGCACACGCTGAGCTCCATACAGCTGTGTAAGCTGAGACTAAGTGACGACGTGCTGAGAGAGGTGATGTTGCAGTGTAGCCCAGGATTGCCGATCTGGAGCAGACTGGCAAAGAGGAACTGAAATGAGTCACATTTCTGCCTTTATCTGCCGTTATTTAAAATATTTTATTCGTTTCACTGTATTTCTGGGGAAGTCCTTGTGATTGGCTAAGATGAGTCACATAAAAAGTCTGTTCCAGAGCAGTCCACACTGTGACTAATTAGTGATTTAGGGTTTAACTCTTAACATTCCTTATTCCAAATTTATAAAAGTAAATTTTTTGTTTATTAAGACGGCTTTAAATAATAAGTTTTGGGGCCACCTTCAAGGTCATTTGGAAAGGGTTGACATTTTTTAGTCCACACAGCAAATTTGAAACTTTTAATGTTTTTGAGTTGGAATGAGTTAGTGGCGTGTATATTTGTAACCTTGTTTGGATCATTTATAACTGATACAATGTTTTGCTTCTTTAAAATCCAGCCTTTTTATATCGCCCTCCATTGAAGTGACCTACTTTATAACTTCTGCAATTTCAAATTTGCATGTTTGGAAATGGGCCAAACATTTTTTTTTGCTTTGATGCGCCGGATGACTTCCCGGCTCTCGCAAAATTAAATTTTTGCTTCAAATCAACCATGAATGTTAAAGTAAAAGCTTAACACCCTCTGCTTTTTTGTTTTAATAGGTGGGACTTTTGAGATAAAACACAACAAGTTTGATAGAAAATTGATGTTTCCTTTTTTTTTTACATTGATACAAGTTAATATTTTCAAATGCAGCTTATGGGACCTTGAAAACATCTGTTGGTTTCCTGTTTTTGCCTCTTTTGTGGCGAAACGCTAATTTTCTTGACTAAATTAACTTGAACTGACGTCACCTCTGCCTCAGCTGGCTGGCTTCTCAGAGCCTGGGCTGCATTTCCCTTCTTTGGTCTTGTCTGTCTCTCAGGATAGAGAGAAATATAGAACTGCAAAAAGAATCACCGAGTAGGAGAAAAGGATTCACAATAAGATCTCTGTGCATGAAAATCCAGATTCCTACAGGTGGCCTTTCTGTAATGAATCATGGAAAGTGAGAAACCTGGTTTCTATCAGAGGTTGTGGTTAAACATGTCCAAATTTGGGGCTGGACTGCTGCTCTGCTTCATTTCCTGTTAAAGTTTTATTGTTTCATTAACTGAAGGTAATCCTGTGGGTCTACGTGACTGAAGAACGGATGGCCATGTCTGGTTCCTCAGCTCTGCTTCTTCTGCTCATCAATGTCACTGGATTTATTTTGCTAACTTGCTCTGTGTTTCGCTCATTGCAGCCATGACTGGACAGAAATGAGCTGGATGCAGAGTAGTGTTCTGCCTAATCCTTCACATGCAAACAGGAAACATTTGCATGCAAGGATCCATCGAGGACTTTGATAAACTTTATTCGTAATCAAACTCTTGAATGGTTGGCAAGGCCTTTAAAAGCTATTTCTTTTGGAATGTAAACACATCTGAAAAAGCTCCTGGTGCATTTACACACGCTGGGGACGTCACAGGGGTCTGAGAGGCGAAGCTAAGGAGAGAGGGATTGGCAATGGGGGGGGGTTAGACGCTTCCATAGTAAAATAGTTTTAATGGGTGTAACTTGGTAAGGAAGTAAAGTATGTTGGTGTTGTTTATTATCAGTTCAAGGAAGAATAAAACCTCTAACCTTGTACTGTAGAGAAGGAGGGGTTTGCAAACAAAGCTAAACTCTGTCTCTGTTTGAACTGTTGAAATATAAATTTCTTTTAAAAAGTTTACTCTGTGTTTCACTGACATTTATCCATACATATTGAAGGACTTTAAAATATATATATATATAATTTTTGTAGACAAGTACATCTGGTCCCTAAAGGGAGGTGAGATTTAAATAGACTGTCCTTCTGACTTTTCCCAGAGGCATCAACAGGATTTCATTGTTGACAGTAAAAAGCAGCTGGTAGCTCTCTGAAAGCTCCTGTAGTTCTTGTTTGGAGTATATCTTTGGTATCAGAATGTAGTTTTCCTAATTTACTTCAAGCCCCCATTTAAATCCCCAACCCAGAGGGCTAAATAGATTCAGTGTGTATGTTTACTTATATATATATATATATATATATATATAGAGAGAACTCTGCAACAGTGTTACAAACCCAATGACCTGAGGAACAGGAGATCCTATTGAAGAAAGTTAGGTTAGGTCTATAAGAGTCTTTTACAGGAAGCAGTTCTGCAGTGACGGTTTCTGAACAAATAACCCACACAGGTTTTCTTTTTATTCATCCTTTCTCGGGGACAAGAAAGTAGCTTCAGAACTACCAGGACCTCTGTCACATTTGAAAGAAGTGGTACGCACTTTCACAATATCTCAGAGGAGCACAGAGCAGTTCATCTTCAAAAATAGTTTCTCATGGCTGTTTTTTGAATGAAAAGCGGAGAGGTTTCTTTAACCAAATCTTGGTATATAAAATCCAAACATTAGATTTCAGAAGAACCAAAGTGATCATTTGTTTGTGAATATAAACATATAAATATCGGTGAATTCACTTTGCTTCCTGAAACTGTTGATAAACTGACAGGTTTGTTTTTAGATCAGTAGACCACTACCGCTTTGCTAAATAAAAAGCTGACTGTTAACCAGAGCAAACATACTGGCCTCGACCCTTTTTCCTAATGATAAAAGAAAAGAAACAACATTTTAGTTTGCCTCTTTTCCAATTATTTTAGAGTTTTTCTCTGCTTCTGTTTGTTACCTTAATAGCCCCATAGTGTTTAAAATAGGAATAAGAGATATAGCAGCCTTAACATCAGTATCAGCCTTTGTTATTTTTTTTTTTTAATATCGGTATTGGTCCTAAAAGTGAAACTGATCCAAAATGAAGAGTATTAAAGCTAACAACATTGTGGTAGACAAGTTCTTTTCGTTTTGGCTCTAAGGAGGGACTATAGCATGCCTTGGGCTTTCAAGGTGGTACTTTAGCACAGGTGCTGGCTTCCAAGGGGTGAGTTTAGCACACATTTTTGCTCCCAAGGGGGCACTTTAGGGTGCATTTTGGTTCCCAAGGAGGACTTTAGCATATTCTTTGGCGGGCTTCCAAGGGGGTACTTTAGGATGCATTTGTGCTCCCAAAGGGGGCACTTTAGCTTGTGTATTGGCTTTCAACACTGTACTTTAACACACATTTGTCAACAATTGAACCCCCACTGCACAACGTGAACATGGGCTCAACAAAAGTGTGGGTTGCATAAAACGTAACCATCAATTATGATTATAGACTTCTGTAATGGTGTGAGGAGTATTTTCTTGGTAAAGTTTTATTCCTATAAAACCAACTTAGTCATCTTTGAATGTACCGGTAGAACATTCATTACAGTCATGGTTTCCAAACTTTTAAAGGAAGATGTTGTCACAAAAGTAGTTTTATATACCCCAGACAGACGCACGTGACACTGATCAAACTGCTTTTTGGACTTTAGCGCTTCAACATTTATAACCTCTGGGAGCGCTTCTTCCTTTTTTTTTAATCAAACTGTTTAAGGCTACTGCTTAATATTAAGTTATGTCTTCTTAAGTATAAAAAATGCTCTAAGGTAACATTCTAGGCATGTGATTATCATTTGTTTCCAGAATATAAGGAAGGTAACCAGTATAAATCACAGAAACAGAGCCCTGACCTTATAGACTACAATAACATTCCCACACTAGACAACCTCAAAGTAAGTTAGAAAAGAAGTAGACTTGGAAACCTTTAGAGTTGGATAACTTTAGGTAATATTGCTATAAATAATATATAAAAACAATCTCACAGCAACACTTACTGTGCCACTAAATAGTCAAGGATATTCCTTATTTATAATGATCAAGTGATAGTCTCAAGTTTGGATAAAAACATAGAAAAAAATATAAATTAATGATATTTTTCCAGTGCTTTTATTAAAGAATGTATTATTTTTGGTTTTACTGCAATTTTATAAGGAACATCAATGTAATAGGCTGATATCAGCTGGTTCAGTGCTGGTCTGTAATCTGATCAGGCAGCAAGCCTGCAGCACGCTGCTGAACAGACGGCCTGTTGTATGCAGTTATAAAATAGTCATCTTGATAGGACTGATGCATGGTGCTCGTTTAGTTTAGTTTTTGTCCCAATCAGCTGGATATGTATTTATTTTAGCAAAACAAAAGCCAGACATCTGGCTTACAGTCAACAACAACCGGTAGGAGAGCAGCAAGACCGTGTTACTCCAAACAGCCAAAAAAAAGTGATTCCAAGATCTTGAAGTTCTGAAACTAAGTATAGCATCAGTTGAGGCAATGTTCCTATGTATAAAGAGTTTTTTTGGAAACTTAGGAAAAAGTCTTTTACATTTCTTGCAGTTTATCTTGAGTTTTTTAATCCAAACCAAAAGGTTTGTGGTTTTATTGTTTCCTTGTAAGACAGGAGTAAAAAGGACAGTCACATACACACATTGATTTATTAACTTCTTGGTATGCGGAAGATCTTTCCTAATCCACAAGGCTCTGCTGAGCTTAAATTGAAAATAAGCTCCCTAAATACATAATCAGAAGACATGGGTGAAACCTGGACTTTTTTCATCAGACAGGCTTACCTGGATGAAAGTCAAAACCCTGCCCAGAGCTCAGCGACAGTAAGGATAAAAACATGGAATCTAATGTGGTCAAATAGCTTAAAAGTAAAAAAAAATAATACATAGAGATTGCATGTTATTAGAGCTATGGATGAGGTGGTTATCGGTATCAAGCTATGAGAAGTTAAAGTCTCAAAACATTGAGTGGTTTATAGCTTTTTTTTTTTATAACAATATGCTTTCCAAAGCTCTCTTCACCTTTTGCTGTGCACTGCCTGTTAGCAGGCTGAATGAGGTTTAGTAAAGTTTGGCTCCACCCTAAAAGAAAGAAACTCAGTTTTTAGGAAATATCTCCAGCCGCTCTCTGTGATTGTTACCTTCTTTCTGCACAAGTCGAAAGCCTCAACAAAAATGTTGTTTTTTCATTTAGCTCAAATATGTCTTAAGGCTAAAACAACCAATTAAAAATGCTTATCTTTTTTACAGTTTGAAAAATGTTTTTTTCTTTTATAGATGTGGATTATAGATGTGGATCTGAAACACATTTTTTTTTATCATTAGGAAGTTAAATATAAATTGAATAATTGCAAACAACTTCCCAAACATGTTACCTTTCAAAAAAGAAATAAAATGACCAAAATATTATGAGAAATCTTTGAATGCTTAGTAAAAAGGTACAGGTAGTGCAGGAAATATGTCTTCCCTGTTAACATAGTGCAGCTGTTTTTGAAAGAAAGGAAATTAAAAAGTTCTAAGTTATTTAAAAAGACTTTGTACATTTTTAGCCAAGCTTTTCTGGTGTTTTATTTTTAAACAGATCCTCAAAATGGTCTATTTTTGTATATCATCTTTAAACTACTTTGCTCTATTCTCTTTATATATTTAAATTCAGCAAGTAAAACTGCGATAGATACTAATTTGATCTTATAAATGTATTCATTATTTGGAATAATGACTGTTTGTTTAGCCTGCTAATAAACGTCGTGTAACTGGATGAACTGACCTTACTGAACACCAAAACCTCTGCTTTGTGTTTTGTTTTGCAGAAAATAACGTTCCCGTTGTTGATGAGTGTTGGAACCGCTGTGATTGGCTCCTTGCAGTTCGGATACAACACAGGTGTCATCAATGCCCCGCAAAAGGTGAGTTGGACACTAAGTCTGTGATGAAGAGTCGACCTTTTGCTCAGTTACACGAATGGAGGTTTAGGAAAAAAAGGAAAGTTTTGGGTGAAGCGAGAAGTTAATAATAACTTGGTTCTGTCCTGATAGGTCCAAGGATTTTATTACCAGAGTTTCTGTGCCCAAAAAAGGATATCTTCTGTTTAGTGTCACTGGAGTCTCTGCAGCAACACTTACCTATCCTTGTAACCAAACAAAATAATGAAAAACATATTTTCGCTCCCCCAGAGGAACAGTTTTTAATGTGAGTCTTAGGGAACCACAGAGACAAATTTCCTTTGGAATGTCTACAGTTCATCATCTTTAAAGCCCTTTTGTCTGGTTGCTCTGCGTTGGTCCTAAAACAGCCAGCAGCTGCACACCTGTCGCACCACACAGCTCAGAGCATTTTTATCCAATTTAATCCGCTCCCACATAAAAACTATAGAAAAAAACAAAACATCCCAATTGTCACACTGTAAATATTTTTTTGGACTTTGAAGGAAACATGGAAAAAACCCAGAGAAATCCATCAGTGCCCTGAAATATAAAATAAAAGCTTAAATGTTTAAACTTTTCCCTGAAGAACTGAGGCTTTCCTAGAAGTCTTATAGATTACCGTCAACTAAATTACTCTTTTTCCAGCCTCTGGGGAAATTAAAGGTTTGGGAAAAGGAAATTCAAAGAAATGCTTGACAGGGAGAAGAAGGTCTTTATAGTCTTACCCAGGGGTCTGTAACCTGCGGCTCCAGAGCCGAATCTGGTCCTTTGATCCCTCCACAATGGCTCTTATCAGTGGCTAAAAGCGAAATAAAGAACTAATTCATGTACTATAAGAACAAATACTAGTCTTAAAAGCTTTGTGGTTTTTATAAAGACTATTTAAATTGAATTTTCATGACAAATGACATTAAAAGCACCAGAGATATGTTTTTAGAGCTTTAAGTAGCTTGGAAGTGATGTTTACTTCTATCATTTTAGTTTTTAACCAAATGATACCCTATAGAAGAAAATCAATGCTTCAGCTTTATGAATTTTTCATATACGGGGTAGATGGACTCAGTATTCAGGCGAGACAGACAGTGGGAAGTTTCAAAACGTTGAATAAATTAACACAGAACTGAATATAGAACGCGTGCTGCTGTGGAACTGCGGATACGCATTGGCTGCAGGGGGAGGCGGGGTGCAACCCATTACTGACACTCTGGTCTAACAGTTCAGTCCATCCGTACGGGTGAGGCAGGATCCAGCCGATGCACTGCCAACGAGATGCGGCGCAGAGCCACCCAGGGTGTCCCCGTTTGCAGCAGCCTCTGATGAACAGGCAGGAGTCCGAGCCAGGTCAGGGGAAACAGATCAGAAAAGGACAGATCTGAGATCAAGGAGCCCGTAGCCAGACCAAGGGTTCCGATCTCAACAAGAAAACACAGATCCAGCATTTTAGGAATCCACAGAGCGTTCAGGCAGGTTCAGAGCTTCATGAGTCCAGCAGGCTACACGCTCAAATGGAGACAGATGGGCTCAGTGCTAGAGAGGAAGAGACAAGACATGGTACCAGGAGAACTGTGGGACTTTAAACTAGCTCCCCCCTGTTGAGCCAAAACAGGAACAGGGTGCACTCAGTGGAGAAGAGCCAGGATAACATCAGGAAACACAGGACAAGAATAAATACCCTCTCAAACCACTGGCCTCTGAGAATGAAAACTTGAACATGGCAAAAAAACTCAAACTAACGAACATGCATTATACATCAAAGATCTGGCTCCAATAGCTGGCCTGAGCTGAATATAAACCAGCAGATGCAGGTGCATAAGATGAGCGATGATTAGAAACCAGGCAGAGTTAGGAAGTTGAGTGAAATAAAAAATTAGGTCAGCAATCAGCAGATCATGACAGAAATGTTTTCTGTTTTCATTTTGCTAAAAGCCAGAAATGAAACTAAACTGTTGATTGTTCAAGAGAGATACATAAATCCTATGGCAGGTATTTATCAAAAATAATAGCTGGTAACATCGTGTAACATTTTGTGGCTCTAAACGACTTATACTTAGCCAGACTCTGGTATGAAAGGTTGCAGACCTCTGACGACCTATGAAAGCGCAGAGAGAATTTGAACTAAATATTCAGTTGCAGCATCCATAAATGATAGAGAATCAGAGCAACTGCCATCAGGTTAAATCCAATCAGAAGTACAGTAATAAACATCTTAATGGTTGCTATTTCAGACTGAATTATTTAACCAACAACATAAAGCCGAAAATGTGGTTGAATATTAACAATATGAGGAAATTTTGACATGCATTCCACAACCATTTTGCAGCTTTAAATCCCTCTGCAGAAAGGTTGCTCATACTTAGATAAATGCTTTTATTTTGCCCTGAGAATATAGAAGCTCTAAGCACAGCTTCTTATATGATTTGGTGTCTTTGCGCAATATATGTCGGCAGTTTGCCTCCAGGCTCAGATATAAAATTCCTTGTTTGTTGGCGTCAGTAGAGCTGCACGTCTGTCTGCTGCAACAGCCTGGCCTGGTGTAAACCATCACCCTCCTTTTATTCACACGCACACCGGCTCTGGTTTGATCGAGGTCACATACTCTGAAGAAGAAAGATACGCTTTGCATTATCAAAGTGCTAATATGATGCTCTCTTGAGTTTAATTCTTACTCAGCCCACATGTAGCATCCACAGTGTTATTTTTTTTTCCTCCTCCGTTCCTGTTTTTGATAAACGCTGCATTGATGCTGCTGCTAAGAGCAGGTCCTGTCCCTGATTAGATTCCCTCCTTCAAGGACCTTGTTCTGACTGCACTTTTCTTTCCGCCTCACTTTATGTGCAGATCTGAACCCAAACTAACTTTACGTGTTTTCTTCTCAACAAAATCTATTTAATAAAGGTTTTTCTTAGTATCTGACTTTAGCTTTAGAAACAAAAACAAACATTAACTGAAGCGCCACCATTTGCACACCTTCAATGTTTTACCCAAGAAGCTCCGCGTTCGGCTCCAACAACGAGCAGACAGAATGAGTCAAGGGCGTTTATTTTTAATTATGTGCTTAGTAACAACCCGTCAGTCAGCTGCTCCTTCAAACTGCGGTGAGAAAAGACTCAGAAATGTCCTACTTTTCAAGGTCTATGAGTTTGTGAAAGGGCATATTGTTCTTATCTATCCTATATTATCAGCACATGAATTAACATCACCATAAACAAGAGAGGAGAAAGTTTGCTGCTTCTTTCTAGGGATTAACAGGTCTTGGTCTTAAATAGTTCAGGTTGTTCTGCACTGACAATGAAAAAGTAAAATTTTTAGCCTTTTTTTCCTTAAAGGCATTTACTTGAACCAGGTACTGTTAAGTTTGATTTGGTAATAATAGCTCTTTTTGTTTAAACTGAGTTAAGCAAAAAGCACTTAAAGTTCAAAACATTTTTCCATCGCACCAAATATTGTTTTAGTTAATTTTTTTTTTTATATAGAAATACCTTTGAGGCATTTAAAGTGTATTTTAATTAATCTAATTTGAGCGCACAATAAAGTAGTTGAAATATATTAACTGTTTGTAGTTCTTATCAAGATATTTATAATCTATTTCGGTTCAAGTTTCATTATAATCAAAATATTCTGTATATTGAATTAAAGCTCAAAGTAAAACATTTTAAATACACTTAGAATAAAATCTAAATATAGCATTGTAGCATTAAAAACACCAAAACAGTAATACAGTTTAAGTATAAGTGTAAATAATTTTTTCTATTTAAGCACACACACACACACACATATATGTATATATATATATATATATATA